>NC_143171.1:7723534-8031379 GCF_047325235.1 Durio zibethinus
ACTTGCAGTTTTTGTCTACGAAGCTTGCTGCGCTGAATCCAAGTGTAGAATTCAATGTTGACAACCTACATGTGAAAGAGGTGAGAAAACAGCCTCCTAAACTGTCCTTTCTCACTGATCATTGGAGGAAATGGACAACAAGAAGTTATTTCTTCTATGACTGACTTGTTCTTAAATAATCATGCAATGAAGTTTCCTGCTTATGTCGCCAATTTTCCAGCAGCCGCTAAGTCACCAGCAATGGCCAATTTGGCCTGCCTTCAGTTGAATCCATTGCAAAAAGAAGCTGTAAATTGCATATTAGATGCTACAATGCACCCTCCAGGGACAGCAACTGAAGGAATTGCAAGTGCTTCTATGCTAATCCCAGAACAAGCTCTCGGCTCATCCTGCGTGACTGTAATTATTCCTACTCTATGGTTTTAACTACTCTTATTCCCTGCTTTCATTTATGATTCTGTTATGTCTTATATGGCTCAACATCATATTGCAGCAACTGCAACCATTTTCAACTTGGAACACGGATCCTCAAGGTCTTTACAATGTGTACAATATGGGGTTTCATTAAGAATGATCAACTAATTTTTGTCTCCATCAACAGGTAGCTCTAGCAATCTCTCTTTCTCTTATTTTCCCCTCCAATTCCTCTCTGTACATAAACTTTTCTAATGTGAAATGAAATTGATAATCCCCTTCTCCTTCATTACTCATTTTACTTGCAGGATATATTTGTTTTTCCTTTGTTCATTCTTCCAACTAGCAAAAAACATCTGCCATTGCAGTTCCTGCCTGCCTCAATTACCTGCTAAGATTTGTTGTTTACTTTTTTTCTGCAGACACTATCGTATCAGACTTCAAGACGGAATATAATTTTAGATGCTATCATTCACCTTCTTACAGGATTTATTTCAAAGATTCTAATAGTTACCATTCTTGAAATCCTAGCAGCATCAAGATGGAGATGTTATTTTTTTTGGACACTATTCATCATCATACAGGATTTTATTACTATGATTCCAACAAATTACTCAATGAACAAATTCTTGTTCTTCATGTATAGTCCCACTATTCTAATAAAACATTATCCATCCATATGATAAATCACAAGATTTCCATATTTCCACTGTATAATGACTAGAGATATGTGTCTTGTCTGTATGTTTGCCCAATATAATGAATATAGATGCGTCTTTCTAGCCTGTGAAAGTGAGGAGAGAAAGTGGAGAGGACCACACTAAAAAGCAGATAAGAGTAGAAAATGACAGAGGAGGCATTCGGTTGGAAACTTCAAATCATTGTGGGGGCAAGAAAGATGATAGAGGTGAGTGAAAAGGGTAGGAGCTAATGACAGAAATGGCCCATCTGCCGCCCAACTTTTGCCTCATTGGATGAGCTTTGGTAGCTTGCAAAAATGAAAACTCTCCTTTACAGAACAAAAAACGAAGACAACTCAATCAGATGGTATAAGATACTAACACTAGGATTACATCTAAATTTCTTGATCATTGCGGGACCGTAAGCTGTTTTCTCATTATGGTCCAAAAACATGGTTCTTCTATACACCCAAACATGTGGTTCAGTCGTTGGTGCAAATCTTCTACCAAAAAGTAGGATTCGATTTTTTTTTTTTTAATGAAAAGAACCTGGTTCATCTATCATTTTGCAATATCATTTTCATCACTGTTTACAAATTGATGACATCTGATATGGTTAAAATTTTAATAGCATTATTCTAAAATGCCATGGCTTCAAAAAAATCCAATGCTGGAATAGATAGTCATACAATAATGTTGGTGCCTTCTTTGTCTTTTACCAATTGCATCTTAGTTTTTAACTTATATCCGATGGTACCAGAAACATCATCAAACACAACTATTAAATCTTAGAATTTGACTTTAATTATAGTTTTGGCAAAAGCAATGTATTATGCTTAGTAATAAAATTTTCAGAATATTTTCCTCCTCATAACTAAACTGATCCTCTTTATCTATTTGGATGTGTAATAGAAATGATTTTTTTTTCTATTTTATGATTGAATTCTTGAAAGTTTTATAAAATTTCAAGTGGGCCTTAGAAAATTTCAATTTAATAAACTAAAACCAGTTTACAAAAAATGCAAGGGGGTTAACCATAAATTAAAAGTATTTAATCCTACTATTCACATTCTTCAAAATACTAATTGATTTATGCTCCATTTAAGAGCTTGAGAGTCCAATAAAAAAAGGCACTCTTCATACAATAAAGCATTCCCACTATCTTATTATTCACTTAAAATAAAAATCCAAAATCAAAGTTAAAAAAACTCTTATAAAGTGAAATCTGCAAAGTTCATAATTAAAAAAAAAATAAGTATTGAAATCAACTTATTTAATTGAAATTTATAGATGAATAAATATATATATTTTTATTAATAAGAAGGTAAATATCCATACAAAAACGATAGAATTAGAACTCACGTCCAAGTGTCTTTCTTAAATTTTCTTAATCATTAAATCAAAAGATGAAAGACTAATAAATATGTTTTCCTATGATATGATTCATATAAATTGTAAGTAATATGAAACTAATTTTTAATAGTATTTTACTTCAATAAGTAGAAGGTAAAAATATCCGAATTCGACGGGTTTTGACCCGATCCGACCTATTAGGGTTTGTTTTTTTTTTTTTTTAAATCGGATATCTGGTCGGATCGGATCGGGTGACGTGAAGAAAAAATCGGGGTCGGGTTTTAGGCAAATCCAATCCTATCCGACCCGATATATATATAAAAATATATTTTTTTAATTATTTATTTAATTTTATAATTATTTATATATTATTTATATATATTTAATTTTATATTTATATTAAAAATAATATTTTATTAATTTCGGGTCGGATCGAGTCAAATATAATTTTATACAATATCGAATCGGATCGAGTTCGGATAAAAATATAATAAAAAATTATCGAATCGAATCGGGGGTCGAATTTGTATGTTTGAAGTCGAATCGAATTCAAGACGAACAAAAACTCACCCCGATCTGACCTGTTGCCATCTCTACTTATAATTAAAAATTATCTTTTTTTACTTCAATAATTCTCAATTAAACTTTTCATATGGTACTACATTTTTTATACCTTTATAATTTTTTTTTTACATGTTATTGATTTATTTATTAAATTTTATCTTTGATTTTCAATTTCATATGTACTTGATCTTCTTTAACAGCAAATTTAAGTGAAGAACTGAGCTTTTCCTTTTTTTTTTTTTTTTGGAAATATTAACCAAACTTTCTTAGAAAAAGTGTAATTATTTATTGGGGATTTTTGTTTGAATAGGTCAAATTAGGGTTTTCGTTTTCGAAAAATGGCTACAGAGTCTTCAGAGTCAGAAGAAGAAGGAAAGATTACAGGAGGAAATCAACACTTAATTGTCGAAGATGACCTGAGAGAAATGGGCAAAAAAGCAGCTTGGAGTGTCAGCTCTTGTAAAACTGGCAATGGCGTCTCTTCTCTCCGTGACGACAATCTCGAAACCTATTGGCAGTTAAAAACGGAAATCCCTTCTAATATTTTGACTCCAATTTTACTCTCAATTCTCACTTCTTTTAATTTGTTTTGAGTGGTTTTCAGATCAGACGGAGCTCAGCCTCATTTAGTTAACATTCAGTTCCAGAAGAAGGTTAAGTTGCAAGTAGGTAAAAAATTGATTTTGGTTCATTTTAGTCACAAATTTTTCATTTTTATTAATTTTTGATGATGGGTTTAATATAATGTGTTCTTTTTTTTTTTTTTTTCTGGGTTTTTGAAGCTAGTTGTACTTTATGTGGATTTCAAGCTTGACGAGAGCTACACACCAAGTAAGATCTCTATTCGAGCCGGTGATGGCTTCCATAACTTGAAGGTATAATCTATAATCTTCAGTTTTTTATTTAGAATTGTGGACTCTTACCAGTTTGGTTAATTTGTTTGTGGATGTTTTCAATAGGAGATTAAAACTGTGGAACTTGTCAAGCCTACCGGTTGGGTTTATCTTTCGCTATCCGGAAATGATCCTCGGTCAGTGGCAGAAAATTGTTTCAGTGCAACTGTTTTTAAAGCATCTGGATTTGGTCATGTTTCTTTTGTTGGCTATTTGTGCAATGTCATTAATCATGATCACTTACTTTTGGTTCTTTATTAGCAGATTAAGAGACTATGTCTTTTTCATTTCTTTACAAAAATTTTTGGAAATTCTTCTTTGCTGCATGTTGGTTTAGGTCCCTTGTAATTATTCTAATTATTTCCTCCTTTGGTTGATTGATAATAAAAGGCAACCTCAAAAATGATGATCAACAACTTTCTATTCTAAGCACTGACTAGCATGCATTTATGGTGTGGTTTATCTTGAGTGCGATCAAAGACATAGTATGGACCAAAACAAACAGAGATGTACGAGAATTTTGTATGCTTGCTTCTTAAGTTTCAGCTGTACACTGTTAATTACGACCATCAGTTTGTAATTGGAGCATAAAAGTGCATATGCTACCTGATTATTGAGGAAAATTACACTCAGCACATGGAGATTTATTTTGGGTTCTGATTAATCAAAATGTCTTGCAGAGAAACTTTTGTCAACACCTTTATGCTGCAAATTGCTGTTTTGTCAAATCACCTTAATGGGAGGGATACTCATGTGCGCCAGATCAAAGTTTATGGGCCTCGACCGTGTGTACCATAGATCCTTACATCCTTCTGTGCATCAGTTTTTTAATCACCAATATTCCAATTTAAACTTTTTTGTTCTATTGCAGGAATCCAATTCCGCACCAACCATTCCAATTTACTTCAAGGGAATTTATTACATACTCCACTGTGAGATAATAAATGTGACATAATAGCTGGCTTGGGGAAGAAAAGGACGTGGAATATGAAATGTGGAATCTTGACTCAGATTGAAGAGAACTAACATGTTGCTGAAAGCAACCATATATTTCTTTAAAACTGAGTGGAGCTGCTTATAGGAATGTAAGTGTATGACGTGATGATGGTTTTATATCTATCAATGTTGATAGGAAGACAAAGAGTTGATATTGTCAGTATTCTCTCGTGCTTGTGCTGATCAGATTTTTAACCAGCTTGGATATTATCCCATTTTAGGTTGTTTTCTTTTTTTTTTTTTCTTCTTCATCTAATGTCTTTTGGACATTTTGTCATATTCGAGAACAGGCGATAGATATTTGGATGTGTCACTCTGCAACAAATTATTGTTTTCGTCGTATGTTGAGGGTTCAAGTTTAAACTTCCAAGGAAAAAGAAAACAACCACGGTGGTGTGATCAGGTTACCTTGAAATCTTATCATCATTGGAAATATTGAAGCTATGATATAGATTCCACAAGGTGCGAATGCCTATTCCTGAACTTACTGGAAGGACCGGAATAAAAGCTGTCCTATCCATTCTAAAGGAGTGAGACATGAAGGACGCTTAAAAATATTCCAAGACTCGAGATCCGAAATCCAAATCATGTGGTGTCTCGGCCTTTGCATATGTTATGGTAGCTCGTTTTCGAAAAGGTTGCTGCTCCAGCTATTGCTTTAGTAGGGCAGCTAGTTAGGGTGTGGCTTCCATACAAGTTGGAGGTCTTAATTGGGAAGACACTTTCAATTCAAGGGAAATAATTGCAACTACCCTTACTTCATCAAGGAAAAGCTAGCATCAAACCGCTCAAACTTGGTGTTTTCCTATTTGGAATGAGTAACGAGAGCTGAATTTGACCAAGACAGAAGCTAAAGCAGCCAAGTTGGTATGAACGGAGTTTTTGACACGTAAAGAAATGCCTAAGCATTATTTTTCTGCACCAAAGATGATCAGTTGCACAGAATTCACCTTTCACTTTTGGATCTCAATGCTTCCTTTCTAAGTAACTAGAAAGAATTTCAATTTGCAACAACAACCAAGCGAAAGTGATCCAACATATAGCGTTTGGAATGAGAACCTGAACCTTAAAAAGGAAACATGAGTGCTTGTTTGTCCCACTCCTCTTCCTCAGGAAACATCAGTTTGAAAGAAAAGGAAGAATTCTGTTTAGGTGTCAGTGGAACTCAGGTTTAAGCATTACATCAGGCCCTTTGTTTTGAGTTTATTCAGGGCGTGCATGCTTAATAATAAAATAATACAACTAGATAAATGCAATTTGCTGTTAATTTAGTTTTGGTTCTAAGTTGATCATACAAGTCCGATGCATGATCAGAAAAGCCATGCACCGAACGGCTTAGGATCAGCCGGTAAATTCAATACAAGAAAAGCTTCCATTAGAACATAAATACATTACTAAAAATACAGGAAGCATTCTAGAGGAGAAAGATATGCCTCTCCTACCTACGTACTGTCATTCACAGGCCAGTTTGGAATAATGCTGCTCTGGTGAAGTGCAAAGGCTTGAAAGCAAGGAAGAGTAATAATAGTCCATGACAACATCAATGATGCAGCTACCCAACCAGTGGTGATCATTCACAAGCTGGTTTGGTGTCAAAGCTGCTTAGGCAGATTGCAAAGGCTTGAAAAGCAGATAGAGGGTATCGATAATCCATGGTAAAGATGTCTTTGCCAATTTTTCCAAACTGTAAGATTACCTTCTCTTGCTCTTCAGGTGATACATTATGTGATGGCTCAACAGCTGCAACAAGCTGGAAATTCTTAACAGAGGCCACTGTCACACGCCCCTTGAAGTTAAGGCACCAGCACTGTAGCTGTTCATGCCATCTAGGAGCCTTGTTTTTAAGGGTTAATGGTTCTCCTGTGCCTGGGGAGAATAATGGTGTGGCTGGGAGGCTTGGGGAGCTGGTTTCTATGACCGGTTCCTTTCCTTTTGAACTGGGTAAGGGAGAAAGTTGTTCATCAAAGGATTGTGGGAATGCTGATGGTGTTGGGGCAGTACCTCCTTCCTGAATAGCAGAGACAGGAATTGAGTGCAAAATGCAATGCATTCTCCTTGGTCCTCTTGTTCGCAGAACATTGAGCTCGTAGGTAATGGTACCTATGCTGTAGTTGCAAGCAGGTAATCTTGGAGACACTTGTTTTGAGTGGAATCTACGACTTGATCGGGTACTTGATGGGATTATTGAGTCACATGGAAGTTGACTGTCATATATGGTGAACTTGGTACCCAAAAAATTAGACCTGAAAAGAAATAGAGTATGTCATCAAAGACATGAAGAAAGAATAATCAGACAAGCACAAGAAATCTAATAGTGAGACTTGCCTTAATTTACCAACATAAGTATTGCTGGCCCTAGAAAAATCATCTGCAACCAAAGATATAACAAAGTCTGTGCATGTTGCCCTTCTGATCTTTCTTGCTGCCAACAGCAATTTATCACTCTCTCCTTCAGCTGTAAATCATGGAAGTAACACAAGTGAATACCTCTCAAAAAGTGAGGAAGCTTCATAATAGTGATACCTCCATTGAGGTTTTTAAGTTTTGAATATATTATTTGGCTAAAAGGAAGTAAAAATGCAATATAACTACAAAGCTGAGTAACCCTGATTATGTCACAAAGTTGCTTCCCAAAGGAACGATACACTATGTTTCACAGCTTTCCAATCAAAACAAATAGAGACTGAAATCGTAGGTTATTCAAAGAAACCTAAGATGTAACACTTACTTTTTGATTGGAGCACAATTTTTCAGATAAGAATGACAAGCATAAAGGTATATGAATAATAGTAACTAAGGACATCAGAACAAGATGGACTTACAAGGCACCAGACCATAGAACAAAAGATATGTAGAAGTTGCTCTGTCCCTTCTAATATAGCATTGAATTGGAGACTCGCGAGGACCCGGCTGTTCATGAGCACAAACAGAAGATATAAACAAACTTTTAGAACGAAGAAAAAGAAAATAGCCACTCCCATTGTTTATGGACACAGACATGAGAATTATAGTTGAATGTGTGGCAGACTCAGAAGGTTTTGGAAATTTAGACTTAGCTTTACATATATGCATGCATTCAAAAGTTTTTAATATGAAAATTATAAATTCAATTATCAGCCAGCGTTCATTCCATGAGAGAAAAGCCAGTGTAGATGTATTGATATAAAAACAATTACATTCTTGACAAAGAGGCACACAACCAATATATCTTTGCAAAGTTTTTTTCCTCCTCTTAATGTAAATTTGGCTAAATCTAAATATGCAGTAGTTTATTCTCAAGGGATCAAAATGACATATTTTCCAATAGGGAAAGTGTATAACCTGCTTTAATGAGATGGGAAATGTGAGCCTTCCACATTGCTCAGGAGTCTTCACAATCTCCTTAGTAATTTCCCTCCAAGACCTACAAACTGCAGCACAAAAAACAACAACAGCTCGAGCAGGCCAAGCTGTCTCACTCTCTTCGACCCTCTGGATGATATCCAAGAGCAATTCAGGTGGTAGATTCGCCCACGGGTTTTGTTCCGCGAATTCAGATTCTGAAGGTGCTTGATCAGGAGCAACATGGGATCTACTCCGGCTACGCCAAAGCTTGCTTTCTCCTCCTCTTTTTGATATGTTCCCAATCCCTTCTTTCATTTCCTTTAACTCCCGCATAATACTCTTTAGTGGCATCTTTTATAAGCATACCAAATCCAATTTCTCAATATTCAACTGCAAATATATAACATATCAAACACCACAAACAATCGTCTTTTCTTCACTATTCAAGTCTCAGCTCAACTACAACCAAATTTACACCAAATCAATCTCCATAAATAAAATATTGAAACTTTAGTCATAATTAACACCCAGAAAACACAAAATTAAGAAAATCCTAAGTTCAACGACCAATAAATAGACATAAAAAAAGTACAAAATGAATATCTTTTTACCTAAATCATCAACTCTGAAAGCTTAAAACTTGAGATTTTAAGAAGGAAAAAGTGTGGGAACCAGCTTTAGGCCAACCGGTTCAAATCAACCTAGAACTGAACCAGCTCAGATCCATCCCCACACTCATAGGGACCCACAACACCGCAAACCAAAAAAAAATCAGATCAGAATGAAATAAATTACTAAAAATGTTTTTTTTTTTTTTTTTGTAAAAACAAGTGCTACCTTTTTTTTATTAGTGGGAACCCTAAGATGGCCACGTCATTGCTAACGCCGGTGCCACCACCATCAGCACCATCAGTGCCGGCTTTCTAACATCCCCGCCACCTTCGCCACCATCACGACCAGTTTTCTCCCCAGATCAGTCAGCCAAAGCGTTTTATTTCTTCCTCCTGCTCTTTGAGACAAAAGCTCTTTCACTTAAAACGGATCCAAAGTTGTTTTTTTAGAATAAAGTAATAAAAATAATAATAATAAAGTTAAACATTCGCAGTCTTCTCAGTTCACTTCAACTGACGATGAGTGAGTGAAAAATGCGTTGTGATTAAGACACGTGGCAAAAATAAAGTATTTCCGGAGATTCGTCTTTTTCTACCCGCCCGATTTGTATTTGATGGCAGACCTTTTTAAAATGCTATCAATTCCGTTTCCCACTTATGAATTCTTTGCTTCAAAAATATCTATAAACCTTTATATAAAATGAATCCCATGAGTTGTCATAAGAAGACACGTGGTTTTTTTTATAATATATTGTTGTTGTGTCATTTGGATCAAATAAAAAATGTTGGATAAGCTTTTTTTTAATTTCTTTCACCGGTTTGTTTTAGTTTTTATAGGTGTCTTTTATAATATATATATATATATATATATGTATATATACATATATATACATATATATATATATTATACCTGTTTTTTAGTTAAACAATTTTATTATTTAAGTTTTCATTTGAGAGTTTTTTAAATGGATTTTCATTGACATGTAGAGTTTTTAAAAGAATATGATCTTTTTTGTTTTAATTTTTGATCAATTATTTCGTCTACAATTTTTTTTTTTGTTATTGTTGTTTAATTCAGCTATATATATATATATATATATATATAGGTTTTCTTTAGGTTTTTTTTTTGTTACATGTTGTTTCTGATGTTTTATTTTTTGTTTGCATATTTTGATTTTTTTATGAAAGTTTGGTTGTTTGATGTTTCAGATGTTTGTTTGATATTTTTTAATTGAATCTATTTTTTTCTTTAATTGAATGTGCTTATTTTTTGTTTTGGGTTTTGTTGGTTTAGTTTTTTTGTTGTATATTTTTATATTAAATGAAGAAGTTTAAGATATAGATTTACCTTATGGGATATGTAAATATATCCATTTATCTATAAACATTTATCAATAAAACCCTATAAAAAACTTTTCTTTAAAAGCTCTAGGTTTGACGCGTTAATTGTTTTTTCTTTTATAATAGGTGCAGCTTTTACTAGAATCACAGTCTATTTCAATTTTTTTTTTTGCTTCTTTTATAAGTGTTTTATGTTTCACTCGAAGCAAGACAAAGAACTTTATTTATAGGTATCTTTGTTTTGTACTTTTGTATTTGACATGTGTAGTTGCTATCTATTTTTGAAGTTTCTTCTTTTTGTTTATATTACTAGTTTGAAAAGAAAAGTTGTGGTGTCGAAGACATGCTTATTTGCTATGTGAATTTTTTCTTTGATTTTACTTTCGTTATTTTTTTCAACTATTTTGTGGTATACATTTTTGTTTCTTTTTATTATTTGATTGAGTGTGAGCTTTGTTTTTTGGGAGTTGTTGTGATGATTTTGATATTACAGATTTAATTTTGTTTAATGAAATTTGATTGTTAAATAGGGTTTGGATTCTGTGGTTGGGATGTTTGCATGTTGTTATGAATGTGTTTTTTTTTTAGAAGATTTTGTCTTTACATGTTGTGATATTGGGTGAAAATTAGTTTTTAGTTATTATTTTCTTTGATGATACTCTTTTTTATTGCTGTTGTCATTTTTTTTTTATTTTCAGATTCAGATTTTATTTTGTATGTTGTTTAAATGAAGCTATAATTTTGTTTTTGATTGATTTTCTCCTTTTTTTTTATTTCAAGATTTTTTAAGTTTTTTGGATATTCAATTTTCAGGTTAATATGAATTGTTTTATGTGTTGTTTGTTTTATGTATTGTGTATTTAGGTTTATTAAGTTGTATGTAGTGTTTTTTTTTATTAAGTTGTATAAACAACTTCATTTTTTTAGAATTATGGTCATTACAGTTGGTTTTTTTTAAAGATTTTTTTGTTGACAACTGTATTTGTATTGGTGTTGATTTTTTTATTTTATTTCTTAACATGTTTGTGTTGACAGGTGTATTCTTTATGTTGTTGTTAGAGTAAGTTACATGTAATTGTTTTGAAAATACTTTGCATTTATGTTTGATTAAGTGATAGGTTGATTGCTTTTTTTTTTTTTTGTTAAACTATATTTTTTACATGATTTTAAATAAAAAGGAATTGACTGTTGGATTTTGAGCACACTAGGTGTTGTTTAGAATTTAACTAGAAAGTATAAAAGTGTGATATGTATTATTCAAAATCCTTAACTTTAAATATGAGTTTGATATCATTTTAAGTTAAATGTTATTTAAAAGGGAAACAGTTTTTGTTATGTGATGTTGCGGACTATTGTGGGTAACTTGAAATTTTGAGTTCATTATTTTATTTTTAATATGATTGATCTGTATAGATATTTTTATTTAGTGTTTGTCATATAAAATTTATAAAAAAAAAGAACAAAAATATCAAAGTTAATACTTTTGTATTAAAAGTAAGTTATATATAGTTGTCTTGACAAATGCCAAAATATCAAAATTTATACTTTTTCCATAGAATGCCTCTATTAAGTTATATGTAGTTGTTTTCAAAGTTGTTTGAATGTGGTTTTGAGTAAAAGATAGGCTGATTGGTCTGAACTTGAGAGTTTTTTATTATTATTGAACTTGATAATGTAATATATTTTATTAATTCTCAAACATTTGTAAATATCAGTTCTTCCGTGAAATTATGCGTTTTGTATGACTTCCAATAGAAAAGAACTACTTTTTAGATCATAAATTCAAAGCGATGCAGACGGTAAGTGATTTTTGTGATATAATGGCGAGGACCATGATAGGTGTATCTAGAGTTTTGAGTTGGCTATTCTATTTTTTAGATAGTTTATGTATATCCTAGGCTTAGATATTTAAGGGTGTACTTGGTAAATCTTTAGATCCTCAAAGTGTTATCCTCTCGTCTTCTTTTTCATTTAAAAGTTTGTTTTTCCTCTTAAGTAAAAAATAAGAGGGTTCTTATATTTTTTTCTTTCCTTTTTTTCCCCATCACTAAGGCTTCCACCTTTTCATTTCTATTATCATCCTATTCTCACAATATAATTTTTAAGTGTGCTAATGCACTAAAAAAAATGTTTGTGAATTATATTGAAGACCCTACAATATTGACATTTACTAATATCATGAGTCATGACACTATCTAAGTTTGAGAAAGTGTTCTATTGAATGACACTAAGATAAAATAGTTTTTGCACTTGAATGCTACAAATAAACTTACATTTTTCTATGAGATTGAGAAGCTTAATGTTATGGTATCAAGAGTGAAATGGAAGGAAAAAAGATGTTAAGCATCAATGTGATGCTTTTAACTCTATTTAAACTTAGATCATTTTGCTTTTGGTGACAAAGTGATTAATTATATTTTTATATATTTATTTTGTGCAATGATGATAAAGTCATTTGTTTGATTTGTTGCACATGTTGATATGAAATCAATAAACACTAAATGAAGATGAATGATAAAAACTATATTTGTTTTGAAATTATTAGTTTGATTTGTGTAAAGGTACAGTACAATATGAACTTAGCTAGAATCATGAAAACCTAGTTTGATTTATTGTCATTGTTTTTTCGCAAATGTTATCAAGTGGGAAATGGATTGAGTTTACCCCAATATATTTATTAGAAGTACTACAGTCAATGTAACTATCTCTCACAAGCATCTATTATGATAAGCGAATGGATTCTTCAATCCTAACACAGGAGTAGACATATTTTCTTCTAATGAAGAAAGTTTAATAGACATTTCTTTTAATGTTTTTAAACCATGTATCATAACAAATCAGCTAATTGTTGCACCTTCTACAACTAATATATCTAACTTGAAAGTTTTGTATGGTTTTGAATCATTTGCTTAGGCACACTATGGATCATTCATCTATTCAACATTTTTTAAGGTAGCTTTAGCATGAACATGTAATGAATCTATTAAAAAAATTTTTTGGATTAATGCAAGGCATTTTTGTATGTGAAGGAAATCTATAAAGAAGGTAAATCACAACTGCAATTAAAGATGAATTATGTTGGGAATAACACTTTATTAGGTGAGTCTTTGCCTAGCAGAAATCTTTAAAAAATAAAAAGTTTTGTACATGACATTTGATGTGCATATCTTAATTTGTTATTTTAAGTTTATAATGTTTTGATGAGAATTTTCAATTTATTCTGCAATTGTAATGAAAAGATAGCAGTGGACCTCCAAGGCTAATGAGGCATTAATGATGAAATGAATGGTTGAGAATTTGAGAGTGATAATTTAGTGAATGTGTTTTTTCCTTTCATTGGTTGAATATAAACCAACTTTTCAAGCTTCTGTTTCACTTTCATATGAAAAACATCAATATAATTAAAACTATATATGTTTTCATGTGATTATAGTTGCATGGTAGTTAGCATGACATGGAATTCTAGAGAAAAAAAAATTAGTACTTCAAAGGCTATAGAAGGTTCTTTCTTCTTGGAATTTGATACTTTTTGAAAAAGTTAAATAAAAAAGAACATGGAGCCAACAAACTAGAAGTTTTTGGAGAAAGTGGTTTCACAAAGAGCTTTGCAAATGAGTAGATCATTTTCATGCCAAATTTGTGTGGTGGGTTTTCTCTATAGAGTTTGTCTGACTTCTTTGTTCCTGGCTGTTCTTACTTCACTTGGCATTTTTGGGTTTGAAGGGATTTCATTTTCATTCACATAAATGGGGATTTCTCCATGGAATTCAAGTTCAAAAACAATTAGTAAGTTATATTACTTCTTAGTTATATTTCTTCATATGTCATTATTGTTTAAATGTAGGTTGTAACTATAGAATTTATCTTTGTTCTTAACTTCTGGTTATCTTAGATATTAATTTGTATAGAAATATGTAGTGTTAATGGGACATTTTATTATCTTTTGTAAATAATGAAGATGATACTTAAGATGGAAGTTTGAAAATTTAGATCAAATAGATGCAGGATTAGAGATGAATATTGCTAGGAATAACACTTCATTAAATGTCTTAGCCTAAATGAAATCCTTTAAAAAAAGTGTTTTATACATGAAATTTAAAGTGTAAGTCTAAATTTGTTATTTTGAGCTTACAATGTTTTTGTTTTTATTTTTTTAATAATTTTAAAATTGAATTTTCAATAAAATTTCTCTCAACATAAAAAAAAAAAAATTATATGCTTTAAGCTAATAGCTACCTTGTGGAAAGAATAGTTTTAAGTTCATAAAACATATATATCATAGGTAAGGATGATAAATTTACTAAAAAATCATTAGGTTCTGACTTAACCTGACCTTATAGGATTAATTTTTTTAATGTGAATCTATTGCTTGTGTTGTTGGTCAGCAAAAAGATGCATGAAATGTTGTACCTTTTGAAATTTGCTCCGACTTATATTTGTATGTATGGAGTGTTACTAAAACAATATTTATTGGCACTTTATCTCATATATTACTGCACATATCACTTTAATTTTTAATTCAATCAAATATTAATTTAATAAAATATTAAAAATTATTATAATAGGTCAGGCAAAGCCCAGCATCCTATATTAGTTAATAGTTAAAATTTTCAAAAAAAAGTTCTTAATGCTTGTTTTTTCTCTTTAACATACCATGTTTTTTAAAATTTTTTTAAATAAAATTATTTAATTATTCTTCTTATAAGTTTTTGTATATTTATATTTAAAAGGTTATACAATTATTCAAAAATGAGTATTCAATAAGTCATAAACTAATTTTATTAAAAATTTTTATTAATTGATATAATAAAAAAATTATTATTGAAAATTTTATAAAATTTTAAAATTAATAAAAAAATTAAATTTACAATTTTGACTTTAGAAAAGGATTAAAATCTTATGATTTCTTAATTAAATTATTAATAAAATAGTAATTGTAATTTTCTTTTTATAAATTTAAAATTTACTATTTTTTAATAAATACTTTTTGTATCAATTATTAAAATTTTATAATATCCCTTATTAAATTAAACCTCATGAAAAAGACTCTCCATCTATTTATCCCTATTGATTTCTCTAGTTAACATATTAGATTTTGACAAAACTATTCAATAATATTATTTGTACAGCTTCCAAGAGTTTTAGCTTTCAAATGCTGATTAGACCTAATAATTCTTTTATCATCTCTTGTAACATTAAGAGGTAAAATATTTAATTAAAGCATTATAAGATTTTATTATTTTTTAAGGCCAAAACAATAAAATTAACATTTTTATTAATTTTAAAATTTATATTTTTTTAATAATACTTTGTTCATTGCATCGATTAATACAAAATTTTAATAAAATCTCTTTTTGTAATTTTTCTTAAAAGTTTTAAAACTTGCTTTTTAGAAATTCATTTTAACTTCCAATAAATGGATATCCAATAAGTTATATAACTTAACAGATATGTGTTGGAAAGTTATATAATTGATCAGATATTTATTTTCAAAAAATATTATAATTTTTTGAATATGGATATCCGAAAACCTATATAAGAGTAATTAAATAATTTTACTTATAAAAAATTTTGAAAAAAATATATGCAGCAAAAAATTATATAATTTTTTGAAAATAAATATCAAATAATTTTACTTACAAAATTTTTTTAAATATATATATATATATAGAGAGAGAGAGAGAGAGCAAAAAATGGAGTCTATTTAAACTTCCATTTTCAAAATTTTATGAAAACAACTTGTTGTTTATTTAAGTTATTTTTATCTTGATAAATAATAATTAAAATATTAACCATACAGTTTGCCAAAAAAAGCCATACAGAATTTATTCTTGATAAAAAAATAAACCCTAAACCCCATATATTTGGCTTGGCTCAAGTGTTAATAAAAACAAAATTTTAGTTATTTTTTCTAGTTGTATATAATATTATATTATACAATACAAAAGTAATTGATAAGTGTTACCTATAAGGATGTTTATGTTGAGAGTTTTGCTATTTGATATATAAGAAATTATTCAAAAATTTTGCTTAGGTGGATATTTAGGTTAACAACTTTTAAATTATTGACAAAAAAATCTAATTTAGATATATTATCTTTTTAAATTGAATGAATTTTCTAATAATCTAAAAATATATTTTTAAATTTTCAAATGTAATAATACACTATCTTTTAAAGTTTTGTTTTTAAGATATAAGAAATTATTCAATAAATTTGCTTATTTGTATATTTACGTAAATAACTTTAAATTGTTGGCAACAATATTTTAATTTAAATATATTATTATTTTAAATAAATTTCTTAATAATCATATACATTGTCGTAACGGTTTTGGGACCGCCAGACGTAAAAATGAGTTTTTGTTTTAAAAAAAAGGAGAGTCGCCACCAATCTTTATTAGGGTGTGATTGGCCACCCAAAAGTTTATCTTTTTAATAAAACTATAAAAATGGGTTTAAAGTTTATCAAAAAGATATATTTCGGTCTACGAAAAATCAGGTTGGGTCCGGGAGTCGGTTACGCGTGAGGAAGGATTAACACCCCCACAACGCCCATAAATTGGTACCATTCAACTATACGCTATTTTCGATGTCGGATAAAAATGATTTTAATTTGAAATTTAACATTAATTTCCTTTATTTAAAAAAATATTTTTTTTGCTAAAATTTTTATTTAGGAATATTGAGAAAATCTTTAAGTTAAAGAATTATCTTAAAATTCTCCAACATCTAGGCAGAATTTAAAATAACCATTTTTGCTTAAGATTTAACACAACAATCCTTAAAATGAAATAACACTCTTTACAGAAAATTGTTGATGACTCTCCAACATCTAGGCAGAGTACCAAGAATTATTTCTTTTGGAGTGTTATTTTTATTTTATTTTGTAATGTTTCAAAAAGATTTTTTTTTAGTATTATTTTTTTATTAAAAAAAATATTTTATCAGTAAATTTAAGAGAGAGTAATGCAATCAATTATTGATGACAACATGCTAACGTATATCATGCTAATGAATGTCATGTAAAATGAAATGCAATTTAAGAGTTGGAGTCTTAAATATAATAAGACCACCCCGACTCTCCAACATCTAGGCAGAGTTTAGGTGCGACTGTTTATATTTAAGATCCCAATCTTATTAATCTTATTATTAATACGAATTAAGAAATCGTGTGAAAAGACTTCACGAAGTAAAATTTCCTAAATATCCCATCATCTAGACGGCATTCGGGAACAAATTGCTTCAAATAGAATTTTCACACGTGTCCTTAGGATATTTTTTAGGACTTTGGATTTCAAAGATTTTGGATTTCGGGGGGTTTTGGATTTAATGGATTAGGAAATAGTGCTTAAGGTTTCGAACATCTCTAAAAATCTCCAACATCTAGGTGGATTTTTTAAGCAAGTTCGATTTTAATAATTTTTGAAGATTAATTAAAAATTTCTTATGTTTATTTATGAAAAATAATTAACAATAATTCCCCAACATCTAGGCGGAATTATTGTTTTAGAAAAATATTTTTTTCCCTCCAACATCTAGGTAGGGAAGATTATTATTATTTTTTTTAAAGCATTTTAATATATTTTTTTATTATTATTTGTTCTTAATTTTATTATTATTAAAACGATTAAATATTTATTCTAACAAATTTATAAATTTATCATGCATAAATATAAAAATATATTTAAAATAACAAAAAATAATAATAATAAAAAATTAGAAAATTCAAAAAAAAATTTTTTTTACCTGAACCGGACCGATCAATGGTCCGGTCAACGCTGGTCCGGGCGGTCTGACCGGTTCGGCGGTTGGATCAGCGGTTCGGTTCGGTTCGGTTTGGTTGGTTCGAAGGTTCAGTACCGATTTGGTCCGATCCAGTCAGACCAGGCAGAGCTGATTAAGGAAGCGGGTTGCGGGTCTGGCGCGCGGACCCCGGGTCGGTCGCAGGTTGACGCGCGGATCTTCGGGCTTAAAACGACATCGTTTTGGGCCTTTAATGAAATGACGTTATTTTGATTTTGGCAGTTTATATAAAAGGTTCAATTTTTTTTTGTCAATTTTTCATTTTCCAAAAAAAAACTTTTTTTTTCTTCTTCTTCAGCCGATCGTCGGTCAACCGTTGGTGCCGCCACCGTCCGTCGTCACAGTCGGTCTCCGGTCACCGTCTCGGGTGGTCAAAAAATTCCAAAATTTTCCCACAAGCTCTTCTCGACCCTCTGAGTGTAGATCTGACCTCCTTTTCACCAAAAAGAGTTTCAAAATTCCTAGATCTGTCTTCAAAGTTTCGGCAAAAAAAAATTTTTTTTTTTGCATTTTTTTTTTTTTTAAGCTGACCTTTCTTTCTCTTCTTCGTGTAGGAAACTTGGTGCTGAGGTTCTCGCCGTAGGCGAGGACTGTGTATTTTTTTATTTTTGTTTTTGTTTTATTTTTTTGTGGCGGTTCTATTTGTGGTTGTTTTCTGTTGGTTTTTGTGTTTGGGTATTTTGGGTGGGTAGATCGAAATTTTTCGTTCCTGAACTTTCAAGCTGGAAAAATTTTTTGTTTCAGAACTCTCACCTGAAAAATTTTTTCGTTTTTTTTTTTTGTTAGAGTTTATGAGTTGATTTTAAAGAGTTTCAATTAAGTGGGATTTGGCTGGCCGTAGGGTGGTTAGTTGGTAGTTGTAGGGTGGCTGGCAGGAGGCTGGTCGGGGGGTTTGGTTGGGTTGATCGAGGAGTTGGTTGAATGGCTGACAGGGAGTTGGTCGCGGAGTTGGTCGGGGCAGTTCGACGCCGTACCAACTCTTTGACTTTTGTCTGATTTCCGTTTTGTTTTTTTGTTTTTTTTATTTTTTTTGTTTTTTTGTTTTGTTTTGTTAAATATTATTATTATTATAAAAAAATAAAACAGTAGACCCGAACAAAACCGGTGTCTACAGTTGTCCCTCTTTGCATGTTTCTGAGAATCAGGAATAAGGTAAAGACAAAGACAACGATTTTGTCCGAAAATAAATCGTGTTATTTTTTGGTTTTACAGAAAAGGGCTCCTCTTAGCAGAGGCTCAACAACTTTAAAAATTCTCATCTGGAAAAAGCTCCTCTCAACAGAGGCTCAACGATTTTAAAATCTCATCTGAAAAAGCTCCTCTCAACAGAGGCTCCACAACTTTAAAATTTCATTTTGGAAAAGCTCCTCTCAGCAAAGGCTCAACAACTTTAAAATTCTCATCTTGGAAAAAGCTTCTCTCAACAAAGGCTCCACAACTTTAAAATTCTCATCTTGGAAAAGCTCCTCTCAACAGAGGCTCAACAACTTTAAAATCTCATCTGGAAAAGCTCCTCTCAGCAGAGGCTCAACAACTTTAAAATTTTTTCTTGAAAAAGCTCCTCTCAACAGAGGCTCCACAACTTTAAAACTCTTTCTTGAAAAAGCTCCTCTCAACAGAGGCTCTACAACTTTAAAATTTCTTTCTTGAAAAAGCTCTTCTCAACAGAGGCTCCACAACTTTAAAATCTCATCTGAAAAAGCTCCTCTCAGCAGAGGCTCCACAACTTTAAAATCTCAGCTGTTTTCAAATTTGAGTTTTCATCTTTGAACAAGTAAATTTCTCTCTTTTGAATTCCTTTGTTTGATCATTGTCTTTACCAAAATCTTGTTTTTTTTTCATTAAGAAAAGAAAAATTTCTATCTTTGTTACAACTTCTCATGGATGCATGTATTGAGTGCTCATGATGCAATGCATGCAATGCAATCAAAATCATTCATTGTAGTAAAAAGGTTCTCAAAATCTCTCACTTTCGACTTTTTTTATCCGAATTCTTATATGACCAATCTGTCTTCAACATCTGACCACAACATTTTTTTTTTCAAAAGTCTGCAACATCAATGTCTTGTCATGCTTTTCTCATCCTTTTTCATTTGCCTTTGCCAACTTTAAAAGTAATGCTGAGATATTTCATGTTTGTTTTTCTTTTCATCATTTTAAATTCAAAACAAATAAAATACAATCACACATTTCTCTGATGGACAAAAAATATCAAATAAGGATAAAGGAAATGATAGGCATTATTTTCAAATGAAGGATAATAATTTTTTATGGCTGATAACAAGTGTATGTCAAAGTATTTGAGTTGAAATAAATGTGTCAAAAGAATGATCATAAGATAATCATGAACAAAATATTCTCAGATTCTTTCTCTAAAACTAAATCAAATGACTTCCTTGATTATTCAGAGTTCATCAAACTACACTTGCCCCTGCATTGTAAGATCTTTTCTTGATGATGCTTTTGCTTCACATCTAAGTCGTCTTTTCAAGTTTTCAACTTAGATACGTCATCATTTTTTTTCTCTCTTTTTTTTAAGCAAAATATTTCTTCACAACATCTGAATTTATTGGGGTAGGCAAATCACCTTCGTTTATTTCTGCCAAAATCAATGCCCCGTCAGAAAAAGCCTTTTTCACCACATACGGGCCTTTTCAATTTGGTGTCCATTTCTCTCGATTATCATGTTGATTTGGAAGGAATCTTTTTAGCACTAAGTCTCCTTCCCTAAAGCAACGGGGATGAGTTTTCTTGTCATGTGCTCTCATAATCCTCTTTTGATATAATTGACCATGACAAAGTGCTGACAGTCTTCTCTTTAATGAGGTTTAACTGCTCGTAGCGATTTCGAACCCATTCTGCTTTCTCTAACTCTACCTCCATCAGGACTCTCAGTGAGGGAATTTTCACTTCGACTGGTAGCACAGCTTTCATATCATATACCAAAGAGAACGGTGTGGCTCCAGTAGACGTTCTGACTGATGTTCTATAAGCATGTAAGGCAAAAGACAACTTCTCATGCCAATCTTTGTAAGTTTCAGTCATTTTCTTCAGGATTCTCTTGATATTCTTATTTGCAGCCTCCACTGCCCCATTCATTTTTAGACGATATGGTGTCGAATTACGATGGCGGATCTTGAACTGAGTGCATACTTCATTCATCATTTTGTTGTTCAAGTTTTTGGCATTATCAGAAATAATTATCTCCGAAAGCCCATATCTACATATTATCTCTCTTTTCATGAACTTACATACCATAGATCGGGTTACGCTAGCATATGATGCAGCTTCTACCCATTTGGTGAAGTAATCAATCATCACAAAAATGAATCTATGCCCATTCGAAGCTTTTGGAGTGATGGGACCAATGACATCCATGCCCCACATTGAGAATGGCCAGGGAGGAGCTAGAACGTGTAATGTTGATGGTGGAGCATGAATCTTGTCAGCATAAATCTGACATTTATGACATCTCTTAGCATAATCAATACAGTCACTCTCTATTGTCAATCAATAATAGCCAGCCCTCATAATTTGTCTAGCCATCATATGACCATTTGCATGTGCCCCACAAACTCTATCATGCACTTCTTCAATAATCTTCTTTGCTTCAGCTACATTTACACATCTTAAGAGCACTTGATCTCGACTTTTTTTGTAAAGGATATCTCCGTCAATGAAAAAATTCATAGCCAATCTTCTAATAGTCCTCTTATCATTTTCTGTTGCATGTTCTGGGTACTGCTGGCTTTTAATGTATTGCATGATATCATGATACCATGGCCTTCCATCAATTTTTTTTTAACACCTGAGCAATGTGCTGGTACATCTTTCATATCTAGCTTGATGGGTTAGATTTCAGTATTTGCATCTATTTTGATCATTGCAGCTAAAGCCAGTGCATCAGCAATTTGGTTTTCTTCTCTAGGTAGATGCTCAAACTGAACTTCTTTAAATTGCTTGACCAACTCAGAGATGTATTTATGGTATCGAATCAACTTAGAGTCTCTTGTTTCCCATTCACCTCGTAACTGATAGATGACTAAAACTGAATCTTCAAACACATCTAACACTTTGATCTTCTTTTCAATTGCTGCTTGTAAACCCATAACACAGGCCTCATATTCAGCCACATTGTTTGTGCAATTAAAATTTAATCTGGCTGTGATGGGGTAATAATGTCCATCAGGAGATATCAAAATTACCCCAATACCATGACCCAAAGCATTAGTAGCTCCATCAAAATACATCCTCCATGATTTTTTAACAGGTTCATTTTCTTCAATGGCCATCACATCCTCATCAGAAAAATCTAATTTCATTGGCTCATAATCTTCAACTGCACGATCGGTAAGAAATTCAACTATTGCACTCCCTTTAATAGCTTTTTGAGTCACGTAAATGATATCATATTCTGAAAGCATAACTTGTCACCGTGCTATTCTTCCTGTCAATGAGGGCTTTTCGAAGATATACTTAATAGGATCCAGCTTTTCTATGAGCCAAGTAGTGTGATAAAGCATGTATTATCTAAGCCTTCGAGCTGTCCAGGTTAATGCACAACACATCTTCTCTAATGGTGAATACTTTGACTCATAATCAGTGAACTTCTTGCTCAAGTAGTAAATTACTCGTTCTTTCTTATCAGTTTCATCTCTTTGCCCCAGCACACATCCCATTGAATTTTCATGCACTATCAAGTACAAAATCAAAAGTTTTTCTAGCATTGGTGGCACCAACACAGGTGGATTTGACAAGTATTCTTTGATCTTATCAAAAGCTTCTTGGCATTCATCATTCCATTCTCCAGGATCATATTTTCTGAGAAGCTTAAAAATAGGATCACACTTATAAGTGAGTTGAGAGATGAAGCGAGCAATATAATTTAATCTCCCTAAGAAACCTCGCACTTCTTTTGAGGTATGAAGAGGAGATAAGTTTTGGATGGCTTGTATCTTATCTGGATCAACTTCAATTCTTTTTCTACTGACTACAAAGCCTAATAGTTTTTTTGATTTGGCTCCAAATGTACATTTGGCAGGATTCAATTTTAACTGAAATCTTTTCAACCTATCGAACAGCTTTTTGAGACTGACTATATAATTCTCTCATTCATGAGATTTTGCAATCATATCATCTACATACACTTCTATCTCTTTATGCATCATGTAATGAAAAAGAGTCACCATTGCTCTTTGATAAGTAGCACCAGCATTTTTCAACCCAAAAGGCATGACTTTGTAACAGAATGTTCCCCATATGGTCACAAATGTAGTTTTCTTCATATCATCTCGAGCCATCTTGATCTGATTATAGCCTGAGAAACCATCCATAAAGGAAAATATGGAGTGCCTAGCAGTATTATCCACTAGAGTATCGATGTGAGGTAAAAGAAAGTTATCCTTAGGGCTTGCTCTATTCAAATCTCGATAATCAACACACATTCTCACTTTTTCATCCTTCTTAGAAACTAGCACTATGTTGGCAACCATTCAGGATATTTTGCCACTTCCAAAAATCCAGCATCGAATTGTTTCTTCACTTCCTCTTTAATTTTTAGCAGCATCTCTGGTTTCATACGCCTTAACTTTTCCTGCATCGGTTTACATCCTGATTTTAAAGGTAACTTGTGCTCTACAATATCAGTGTTGAGTCCTGGTATATCTTAGTAAGTTCATGTGAACACATCTACATATTCTCGGAGCAGCTCTTCTAGCTTCTGTCTTTCAGCTGATAAAAGAGATGTACCAATTTTGACCTCTCTTTTATTCTCACCATCTCTCAAATTTACTGATTCAGTAATTTTTTGGTGGGATTTAATTGGTTTATCTTCATGTTCTATTAATTTTAACAAATTAAGAGGCAGTGTATAGTTATCTGAATCTTTCTCATTATCAAGTTCATCAACATGAATTAAGTTTTCAAAATCAAATCTGAGATTAATGCCATGATTATCCTCATGTTCATTGTTTGAGACCCTGCAAAGGGTAATATGGAGAGAATATTGGCACACAAAAATGGAATGGCAAAAAAATGTAGGAAAGAAAAGGATGAAAGGTAAAATGAAAATAAAAATAACAAAAAAAATACGGATGCATCTTCTAAGTCTTTTATTAAAATGACAAACATAAACACACCATAAAAGATCTCCTAATACTCGTAGAAAGTAATTAGGGATTTAAAGTTTCACATTACTTTTCCAAAGTTTTAAATGCAACAGGCAGCTCTGTAACTTTTCAATTATCCAGCTCAAAATTTGAAGGATAAGGGTACACGAATAGCTCTTCACTTCGACTCTTTTTTTCTTCATCATCCATCATTTGAATGGCCAGCTCTAAAAATTTTTCCACGAATCCTGCACTTGGGGCTCTCGGTAAATCTGAATAAATGTATCCTCCCGAGTGAAAAGAATCATAGAGGTATGAAATGACTATCGGCTCTGACTCCAGCTCATATCCTTTAAGATTAGCTATCCTCTTATCTCTTTTCTCATTCATCATTCTTACTCTGTGCCCTCTTGTTGGCTTATATCCCAAGCCAAACCTGTCTCTCTTTTCATATATGGCCGATGGCTTCGTGATTCATTGTAGGTTCTTCCCAAGTCTGACTTCAGGTCGCCATCCCATCTTGGTAAGCTGTCTGACTGCCATTTTAGTAGTCGTAGATAAGTATGGCGAATATAATTTAGATCCTTCAGCTATATATGTTGCATTGGCAATCTCAAAGGATCTATAAAAGCATTCTAAAGCTTCATCTGTCGATTCCACATAAGGAGTATTTATCGGTTGAATTACCAATAAATCTTCTTCTCCTACCACACATGTTAGCTTTCCTTCAACAATGAATTTGACTTTCTGATGTAATGAGGATAGGACAGCACCTGCCATATGGATCCACGGTCTGTCCAATAAATAGCTATATGAAGGAAAGATGTCCATGACTTGAAATTTCACGTTGAAAGTACATGGGCCAATCTGTAATGGCACTTTTATATCTCCCAGCACTTCTCTTCTGGTTCCATCAAAGGCTCTCACTATCATATGACTACGTTTCATATAAGATCCATTAACAGGGAGTTTTACCAGAGTAGTCGTGGGCATAACATTGATGGATGAACCATTATCAATCAAAACCTTAGCCATTATATGACTTTTACATTTCACAGTAATGTGAAGAGCCGTGGTACTTCCTCTACCCTCAGGAGGAAATTCTTCATCATTGAAAAAAATATAGCTTGAAATCGTCAGATTGCCAACAAGCTGTTCCACATATTCAACAGAAGCATTGTGAGACACATATGCTTGATTTAGCACCTTCAGCAAAGCATTACGGTGTGACTCTAAATTGAGTAATAATGACAATAGCGAAATTCTAGCTGACATCTTGTTAAGCTGTTCTACCACCCTATACTCACTATGTTTTATTAACTTAAAAAATTCACCTACTTCACTCTCAGATACTGGCTTCTGACATTCTTTTTTTGATGTTGCATCAAGATCACGCTGACTTTCATTTTCTTCCCCTACCTTGACTTTCTCCTTTCTAGCTTTTTTTAGAGCCTCTGGGGTATAGCACCTACCACTTCGGGTTATACCTCTTACACCCGTTATGTTGGCAGTATTTGAGTTGATTACGACATCATAATCGTACTTTCAAGGTACTGCTTTATCATTCTGATATGAAAAAGGGCCAGGAACTTTAATTGTCACCACTGGTCGAGAGACAGGTTTTTTTAGCTTTGATGTTGGCTTCTCATCATAATAGATAGTTACTGATCTACGCCCAAACTTATTCTTTGAATTAATGGTAGACACTTTCACCAACTCTTCTTTTTCTTGGTAAAACTCTATTCGACCTTCATCCATCAATTTTTGCACCTCTTGACAGAATTGGTGACAATTCTCGATAGAATGCCCTAGAGCACCTCTATGATAATGGCAGCTTTCAGTTGAGTTAACCGTTTCAGAGTAATTTTGAGGTTCTATCGACTTCAGCATGTCAGCTTTGACCAAGGTTTCAAACACTTTAGCCATATGAGTTTTGACCTCTTATATTCTTCTTTTCACGTAACTTGTTTGCCCATCAATCAAAGCATTTATTGATGGTCTGGTATGACTTGGTGAAGGTTTTCATTGACATTTGGAGTCCCTTGTTGGATGGTATCAAAATTTAATACTCCTTCATTGATTAAGCCCTGCACTTTATGCTTCAAAGCAGTACAATGCTCAATGGAATGACCTGGATTCCCATAATGATAATCACAATGTGCATTGAGGTCATACCATTTGGGAAACGGAGGTTTCAAAGGTTCAATAATAACAGGAGCAAGCATATGTTTCTCAACAAGTCGAGGATACAAATCTGTGTATGTCATAGGAATTGGGTCAAAATGAGGTCTTTCTCGATTGTTATTATTCTATGAGTTTTTTTGATTGCTGTTTGGGTAGATTGGTCGAGTAAATGGTCGAGCTGGAGGTACCGGGGTGTAATTGGATGGTTGAGGGCTAAAACTTGATTTGGGTAACGGTTGTTGGGGGGCCCGGTAATGGTATGATTGTTGAGAGATTTGGTTTATGATAGAGTAGTAATGGGGGTGTGGGTTATATGAAACAAAAGGATGGTGTGAGGGATTTGTGTGAGTGACAACATGTGTCTCTTGCTCTTTCTTCCTTAAGGTAGCTATCTTCTTTTCAGACCCTTCAATTTTATCACTTTTGATAGCGTTTTCTATCATCTCCCCTGAAATTACCATGTCAGAGAAGTTTTTCGTGGCATTTCCCACCAATCTGTTATAATACGGGGCCTTCAGTGTATTGACGAATAGCACGGTTATCTCTTTTTCAATCAGTGGTGGTTGTACTTGGGCTGCTGCATCTCTCCACCGATGCCCAACATCTAGGCGAAATTATTGTTTTAGAAAAATATTTTTATTCCCTCCAACATTTAGGCAAGGAAGATTATTATTATTTTTTTTAAAGCATTTTAATATATTTTTTTATTATTATTTGTTCTTAATTTTATTATTATTAAAACGATTAAACATTTATTCTAACAAATTTATAAATTTATCATGCATAAATATAAAAATATATTTAAAATAACAAAAAATAATAATAATAAAAAATTAAAAAATTAAAAAAAAAAATTTTTTTACCTGAACCAGACTGGTCAACGGTCCGATCAACGTTGATCCGGGCGATCTGACCGGTTCGACGGTTGGATCGGTGGTTCGGTTTGGTCTGGTTGGTTCGGCGGTTCAGTACCGGTTCGATTTTCTTTGGGCGATTCGGTCCGGTCCAGTCAGACCGGACAGAGCTGATTAAGGAAACGGGTCGCGGGTCTGGCGCGCGGACCCCTAGTCGGGTCGCGGGTTGACGCGCGGATCTTCGGGCTTAAAACGACGTCGTTTTGGGCCTTTAATGAAACGACGTCGTTTTGATTTTGGCAGTTTATATAAAAGGTTCAAATTTTTTTTTTGTCAGTTTTTCATTTTCCAAAAAAACTTTTTTTTTCTTCTTCTTCAGCCGATCGTCGGTCAACCATTGGTGCCGCCGCCGTCCGTCGTCACAACCGGTCTCCGGTCGCCGTCTCGGGTGGTCGAAAAATTCCAAAATTCTCCCACAAGTTCTTCTTGACCCCCTGAGCGTAGATCTGACCTCTTTTTCATCAAAAGGAGTCTCAAAATTCTTAGATCTGTCTTCAAAGTTTCGACCAAAAAAAAATTTTTTTTTGCGTTCTTTTTTTTTTTTTTGAAGCTGACCTTTCTTTCTCTTCTTCGTGCAGGAAGCTTGGTGCTGAGGTTCCTCGCTGTAGGCGAGGACTGTGTATTTTTTGATTTTTGTTTCTGTTTTGTTTTTTTTGTGGCGGTTCTGTTTGTGGTTGTTTTCGGTTGGTTTTTGTGTTTGGGTATTTTAGGTGTTTGGGTGGGTAGATCGAAATTTTTCGTTCCTGAACTCTCAAGCTGGAAAAATTTTTTGTTTCAGAACTCTCACCTGAAAATTTTTTTCATTTTTTTTTTTTGTTAGAGTTTGAGTTGATTTTAAAGAGTTTCAATTAAGTGGGATTTGGTTGGCCGTAGGGTGGTTAGTTGGTAGCTGTAGGGTGGCTGGCAGGAGGCTGGTCGGGGGGTTTGGTTGGGTTGGTCGGGGAGTTGGTTGAATGGCTAACAAGGAGTTGGTCGCGGAGTTGGTCGGGGCAATTCGGCGCCGTACCAACTCCTTGACTTCTGTCTGATTTCCGTTTTGTTTTTTTGTTTGTTTTGTTTTTTTTTTTTTTTTTTGTTAAATATTATTATTATTATAAAAAAATAAAATAGTAAATCCGAACAAAACCGGTGTCTACATACATTATAAGGTATGTTACGGAATAAAATATACGAACAACTTATCTTTATGACATGTAAAATAGATTTCAAATTCAAATAAAAAAGTTAATATTTATTTTTAAAATTTAAAAATATCTAAAATAAACATCCAATCTATCGCATATTATAATCACAAATCAATATGCAAATTATTTATTTTTAAATTTAAAAATCTCAAATATAATTTTTATCTTCATAAATTTCCTCATAATTATTTTTTATTATTTGAATTTTTTCTTAAACTCAAAAATACACATTTCACATATTTTACTACTTTTAAATTCAAAATATAATTAGCAATTCTAAAGTCATCTATATACCTCTTGGTTGTCATGCAAAATTCTTTTTATGTAAATTGTGTATCCTTTATCATTTTTTAAATTTGCAACTTTTCTTTTAAAGGTATATTACTTTTGTGATTTTGTTCTTAAAATATCATTTTTTTAATTCATTTTATTTTGACATGTATGATTCGATATCTCCTCATATTCTTAAAATTTTCATTTCTTTGAATAAGATCTCTATCAATTTGAGTTTGTGAATGGTTAAATTAAACATTTACATATTTTATTCAACAATTTAGTCTAGATCACAAAGGTATGCAAATATTTTTTATGAATATATTTTGTTTTTTAAAATAATATACATTGTTTTTCTTAAAAAAATACATTAATTTTTTTAATACACCTTCTTATCTTTTTTAATTTTTTTCATCATTTTGATTAAGATTGTAATAATAATGATATGTCAAATAATTTTTTATAATTTAATTACCTTCTTATTCAAATTTTTTAAAGAAAAAAGTTAGCATAAAAAACAACTTTTCAAAAACTCCAATGGTGATATGATCTACTGGTAAGCACACTCCATGATAAAATCCAAAACAAATTCAATTCAATTCATTATTTTTTTATTTAATTATTTATTATGATATTTATAGTAATAAGAATAAGTATAAATCTAATTTGTATTTATGCATATGTATTTAAATATATAAAATTAATTTGTACATCGCACGAGTTATAAATTAATTTTTTATATAAATTGATGTGAAAATTTTCTATTTCAAATTTGAAAAAATAAATCTCATTTCCAAATTAATAATTTGTTTTACACTTGAATTATCCAAACTTGTCTTAAATTTATGAAAATTTGAGACTTAGTTAAGATAGTAAATTCATATCCATAAAAATTTAAATACTAAAATCCAAAGAGAAAAAAAAAAACACAAAAGAAAAACATGATTACAATAACTCAAAGGAATTCAGTTTTTTAATAAAAAATGTTAATTTAGAGATAACGTAAAAAAAAATTTCAGATGTGAAAATGTAAAACTAAATCTATTTGATGTAGTTTCTTGCATAAATGAATTAAGATAAGTTTTCAATTAAAAAAATAATTTTTAAATGTAAAATTCAAAATTTCATTTTTTGAATGTAAATAACAAAATCAAAAACAAAAGTTTAAATTGACATCTATAGATACAAACAATGAAGAGAAATCCTAAAATCCCAATAATTTCTCCGACTTGCCTTTCAATAACAATCGAAAATGTGTGGTTGGTTTATTGAACCAAATCCAAGCCCCATAAATAGGAGACAATGGCCTGGCCTAGCCAGTAGCCACCACCCTCAGTGAAATTCCGGCCTTGGCCCTTGAGTGAGGCTGAACCCGGTTTTCGTGCCATTTAGGCTCGGTGTCAAAGGCATACCTGGACAGCCGGGGCTGTAGCTTTGGTGGGGTCAAAGGCTTGAGCCATGTGAAGAAGACCACAAATCAGTGGGAGGAGTGAGTTCCCATGTCAGATTGGACCCAGAGGAGGTCCATAATCACGTGCCGGAGCCCATCCCAGTGGTCAGTGAGCTTGATTGTTTCTCCTTACATGATTTCTTTATATTTTTTCGTGGACCACTTCGTGCTAAGCTTACAACGTTATCCGTCCAAAAGTTTGTAGCAGAAGCAGAGTCAGCCTCTTCAACTTCAAATATTCTTTCTTCCTGCAATCTTTTTCAATGATTAATCAATGTGCTTAGTATCATTGCATCCTAAATAGGAAACTAAACAATCTTTCATAGTTTCATGCAATAGAATAAGAAGAAAGCACGCTTTATTATAGATTTTTTTCCCTTGTAATTGTGCTAGGAAGAACATATTCAAATTGTCATTTTCAATAAATTTTGACTAAGAATTCATTTACATCAGTATAAATCGCTAAATGAAAATTAAATCCATAATTAATTTAAATCAAAATAATAATTTTAATTTTATTTATTTTGATTCAAAAATAAAAAATTATATATAAAACTTACGTTGATATAAATGGATCGTTCTTCACAATTTTTTATTTTAATATTTATGTTGTGAAAAAAATTTAAATTCATTCGTCATTTTGTAGAATTTTTAAATTTTACTAATAAAGCTAGAAAGATTTTTAACCGATATTTATGATTTAGAAAATAAATAAAAAATAAAAAATATCTTACCAACATTAGTGATTTTTATTTTATACGTTACAAACAGAAAGGTGGGAAGGTCATGGCAGTACCAGAATTCAGTCAGGTTGAAGAAATTATTGGGCAAAACAGTAGGAAGATCCACGAGGCATGTCATTAGAGAGGAGACAGAAGAGATAACCACTGAAATATTTAGTTACGTGCACGTTTAATGTCAAAGAAGAGCCATCATTTTCAATGCTTAGTTTAGCTGCGCCCAAGTTGATTGTGGATCCCATCCCTTTTCATTCACGCTCACGGATTCTCTCAATTATACATATTTTATAAGACCAAGAGTTAGTTGGATGAATGGGACTGCTCAAGCTTCAATCTCCTCATTTTGTGTGTAAATTTGGGTTGGATTTTTTTCTATCAGGTTTGGCACCCATTCTTCCACTGCTGTCACTGCCACCTTTCCATTTGATATGCCCTATCGCCATGGGCAAATCGTCCGTTGGAAAAGGAATTTTCTGAATTTGTAATCATATAATAATAGTAGTAGCATGAAGTTCAAAATTTAAAACTCTTTGCTAATTTGACACTAATTGTGAAGAACAAATCGTTTTAACTAACAAATTAACATAATGAAGGCATTTGGTTTTGGAGAAACCAATAAAAATAAAATAAAAAGTGATTTTTTTTACTTCGCCTATAATTTTTTTTTTTATATAAACCCATAAAAATTCCGATAGATAGAAAATAAAATTACAAAAATAACATGAAGACAAAAAAAAAAGCCAATAAATCAAAAAAGCAAATTAAGAAATGAATATTTTCTTTTCCTCCATCAATATATTTAAGTAAGTAATTACTTTTTTTTTAATTTTTTCTTTGTATTTATTATTATTTGTTTATGTGATAAAATATTTGTTTATTATTTAAAATTTTTTATATTGTTAAAATAATTTGATTTGAGGCTTAATTTATGATTTATTTATATTTATATTTTAAGTGGATTAAGATTGAAGAATGTTGTACTTTCTTAAGTTGATCAATAAAATAATTTAATTATTATGAAAATGTTTTTATATATATATATAATTATATAATTTAAATAATATTCAAAATACATAATAAAATATGCATGTTAATTTTGTTTTCATAATTACATTTCAATATCTAATATAAACTACAATATAATCTTCTTATTTCTTAGAAATTATATAAACTAAATTATCTAATTTAATTAGTTATGAAAAAATATCTCATTAAAAAAAAGTTATTTAAAATAATATTTCGAAATCAATAATAATGACACACAACATTTTACAAAATAAGTTCATATTTAATGAAAGAGATAATTTTTAAAAAAAATTTTTTCGCATTAAGAAACTCATAAAAATTAATTATAATGTGTCATCTTTATATATAAATAAAATAATTTTTATGTATTTGAATTCATTTATATTTATATATTTTTATAATTAATATTATCTATCCACTAAATATAAATCCTGAATTCGTCCTTTGCATGTTACTTCAAATGTACCAGTACCAAGCGCCTCTGCATATGCTCTCAACAAGTCCTCCAAGTCAAATGCAAGATTACAACCCTCGAAGAAGACAAGCCCATTATTCTTATGATGATTCTCATAAGCTTTTTTCTTCGTAGAGACCTATTTTTGGGGGGACTTTGCTAGAATTCCTGGTTCCTTTTGTCTCTTAGACTGACAACAGATCACCCAAAGGGCAATTAGCACAAACAGCAGCACACAGCCACCGATTACAATCCCCAAATAATTTTTTAAACATATCAATTATTGTGTTTATTTTAAAATAAATGCAGTAATTGTTTTTCTTAATTTTTTTAAAACATGTTAAATGATCAATTATTATGTTTTTAAAGAAAAATACAATAATTGAGTCGAATTATTTTTTAAAATAATTAATTAAGATATTTATTTATTCATTACGTAATAATTGATTATTTTAATATTATTAACATTGTTATTTATTGTGTTTATTAAAAAATAACACAATAATTATTCGTTATTGTTTTTTAAAAAAACTTAAATTACTGTATTTTTTTTTACATAAACACAATAATTGTATATTTTAAAATTTTTAAGTAAAACAAATATTGAGTTCCTTTGAAGATAAACGTACTTATTGATCACTATTTTATTTTATTTTTTATAATTCATCGTTCGAATATTACATTATTTATCAATTATTTTTTAACAAAATATTATGTTTATTATGTTATTAAGGATATTATGATAAAAATATATGATTTAGTAAACTAAGATTCTTCTAATCAAACACAAAAATCTAAAAATTAAATACCATGAATATTATATATTTTTTTAAATTCAATATTTCACGAACCAAACGTCATTTAAAAATATTTTTAATCTTCTTTTTTAAGAATTTTATTATACTTTGGTTATGAAGTTAATGTTTTGATTGTAAGTCTATACTTATTGATAACTGTGTTAGCAAATATTTCAACTGTTGTAACACTTAATCAATATTGGATAAATTAACTGCCACATCATCATAAGTCAATTAATCATATCAACATCAATTTTTATAACAGATAAGATGGGGTTATAAATATCTAATTCTAAACCTTCATTTTACTCTTTCCCATTCTTTATCCCTCTAATCTCTTCACGTTTTCTTACCCATTACACATTACAGACTTAAAAGAGTCGAAACATGTTCCGAATCTTGCCTCTGGAACTTTTTGGCCATTCCTTTAATTACATGTCATTCCAACTTTCAAATCCATTACCTAGTTAGACTCGAGCAAGCAACCAATCACCAGATTCAAAAAATCATAGATAAAATTTATGAATTATCATTCCAAAAATAAGTTTAAATCGAACATACTTTTAATTTTTAAAATAAAGAGAATGAAAGATTAAAACGTTATACAAGTAACAAATGCAGAACTGTCTTAAATTTGTTGCTGGATCTTGACAAAGCTGTGGGAAAACTTGTTTTGCAAAAAGCGACAAAAACCCGTGTCTGGAATCTGTCTCTGTAAAGTTATGGCTATTGATTAAGCAGGTACTAAACATCTTTCATTATAACTAATTCAAGTTTTGTCTGAAAATTCTTTGGCTGTTTATGTGAATCTTTGTTTTCATTAATCGTCTTGTTGCCTGTATATATACTTTTATTGCCCTCGTGTCTGCAATTTTTTCTTCCTCGTCCTTTTTGGTTTGGTCGATTGCTATTCATCTTTGAAAAAAAAAAAAATCAAAGGTTAGTATCTGTATGATTGAAAGATAATACTTAAATTTAATTTTCCTCATTTTTTATATGGTCAAAGCTGAAGCACATCGATTTGTGTAATCGTGCATGTGATTTCTGTCGCACGGCGAAAAATAGGTTGAAAAATAGGTTGAAATCTGTGACTTGGATCCTTCAAGTGTAAGTCAAATGACAACGACCTAACCTAACCAGCTGACCTAGCTAAAATACCGCAGGCGACCGATCATCGATATTTTTCTGTGTGGTCAAATATTGATGATTCTATATGTTTTTCAGTAGGACAAGAAAAATATAACTTGCTTATTTATGAGTTGTAAATGCATTGATCAACAAGATTCTGCTTAGACTATGAGATTGAGTGGGTCTTTCTTTTTTTCTTTTTTAATTTTTTTTTTGGCGTCCCTTAACATTGCAGTCGGTTTTTTTTTTTTTTTTTTTTTTTTTTAGGTTTTGGTGCGGCAGCAGTGAGCATGGCAAAGGTTTTGATGAAGTCCATCTAAAAACTCAGGCTGCCATTAGGAAATTTTATTGTCATTGGAAGCCTTGTTACAGATGAAAAAAAGCTATATCAGGCAAAAAAAAAGGGGAATTATGATTTGCAGAATCATGTGAAAAGATCAAATCCTTTTGCTTCTTTTATCTGCGCGCTTTGGAAAAGCAAAAAGCATGAAGAGAAAAGTTTTCTAGGGAAGGAAAAAGAAAGGAGGAAGAAAACGATATTGTAGGGTCCGAGATAAATAGTAAGGTTGATAACTTTACTTGATCAGAAGTCAAAACTAAATTTGATAAACAGGTTCTTTGTTGAGGTGATGAAGCATTATAAACAAAAAAAAAAAAAAGATATGCCAAGAGATAATAGAAAGGAAAAATTGAACAAACTATTAAGTATTGAGTGCAAAAACAAGTGATAGTAGATGATAAAATAAGGTTGAAAAAAGAATAGAATAAAGCGGAAGGAAGGATTTAGGAAGAAATTATTGTAAAGAAAGTTTTTTGAGAGAAAGTTGTGAGAAATTTGTCAAAGTCCAAAAGTTTTCCGATAAATTGTAAAAACTCTTATTTATAAGTTTTAAGAATAAAAATTATATATCTTGAATATTAAATAGAAATAATGGAAGAATTGATCATTATAAAAGATATTAATGTATTATTTAATAATAATTTAATTAACTTTTTAATAATAGGCATAATAAATATAGAAGTATACAGTAAGAAAAAGAAAAACACTTATATTTTATGAAAATGTTAAGAGAAAACCTCTTAACTATCTCCATATTTGATCCATCAAATCAAGTTCTTCAAAACATTTCAATAATGAAATTAATCCAAGAATCATGTCATATTTCGAGATTATTTTTATTTTTTCTTTTGATAAAATAACATTTAGTGAAGCATATTTCGTGGAATAACTCTTGAAGTTCAAAAATTTTTTATAAAAATGTTGGTCTTGTTTATTGAGAAAGTTATTCCGAGAACAATTGTTACGTGAAAAAGTTTTTTTTTGAATAAGTATTTTATAAACAGTTATTTTATAAAAAAGTTATTTTATGAATAGTTGTTTCGTAAAATAATCTTTATTGAAATAATTTTACCACTTGTTTTATAAAATAACCTTCATTGAAATAATTTTATCACCTATTTTGACTTAAGATATAATTTCATTCTAATGGTTAAAAAAATGTACTATATTAAATTAGTAGAAAAGCGATTAATTCGATAATCAGAGATCTATATATTCACCTCCCTGATTCACGTATAAAGTTTTAAACCATTTAGATTTTGATGTTTCATTGTGGGAAGAACAAGAGGAGAGAAGAGGGAAAGCACATTTTCTCTTGCCATGGAGAACTTCACTTCACAAGGCAATGCTTCCATTCTTTAGCAGCTAGGCTACTTGTCAAGTTTTTGCCTCTTAATATATGCACTTTTTGGCTAAATGCTGAAGGGACCTCCTGGCTGCACATTTGCACCTTTGGCAAGCTAAACATGTGATTATTAGTGCAACTCAGTTAAGGAGGCAGAAAGTGTAATATAGAAAAGAAAATTTAGGCAGTAATAGCAGTTCCCTCTTCATGATCATCCATCCCAAAACAGAGGTTCTACTTATGGACTCAGGAATTCAAGTACTATTGCATGCTTGTATCTCATTCCTTTACTTTAAGATTGGTATTCTTGCATCTTTTATTTCTTCTATTTTGAAAATGGTGTGGTAACAAGCAATACAAAGGTTCTCAGCAAAGCATCTTAACAAGGATATGAGTCCAAAAATAAGCAAACTGGCCTTACAAAGAAATGTTACAAAATGCTTAGAAGTAAGCCTTTCTGAATGACTTTTTAATGGATAAACCATTGTAAAAAGCTAGATTCTGATATTGCCAGAGGACTCACTGGAGGTATGAGAAGCAACTGATTAATAAAGAGAAATGCCTATTGAGAATGACATTTGACCAAAACATTTTATCGAGGAGAAATGACCATGGATGTTGTTAAAAAGTGCCCTTGGAGCATAGAAGCCTAAAACTGTTTTCCTTTTCCTTAATGGTAAAGCTTAGTATTGTATGTGGGATTAGGTTGGTAATTGGTATATATCTTTCATTCATATAATATGAAGATCAAATTGGAGAAGCCATGAAAAACGGAAATGGGAGAACTAAAAAGCACCCTGAATTCTGAAAGTTCCCCAAAAACAATTCTTCCTTGTGTAGTAATCTCAGCCTCTACGCCAGTTAATGATCCTGAAGTCTCTTTCAGTATTTTGCTTACAAGCTTTGGCATACGACAGCCCCTTTCAATTTCTACCTAATCAGCTGCATTCCCTTCTCCTTGACAAACTACCTTTAGTTACCCTTTTTTAGCTTTGTATAAATACTTCAAATTTTCACCTTCATGTCTTGTCCGAACAAGCACAGAATAATTAAAACTTTTTGGCTAGACAAATGACTATCCATGGTGGTTCCCTTTCCAGAATGACCCTTTTTCTTGCCGGGTTCTTTGCATTCATTTCTTTTCCAGCGGAAGCTGCTGTAAAGAAGTACCAGTTTGATGTGAGTCAAATCAGAAATGCACATTTCATTTATTACATTCACTTCATTTTGTAATTCTTTGTCTGTTCCACTTGGTGATGTCTTTATGTTGTCTTTTGAACAGATCCAAGTGAAGAAAGTTAGCAGATTGTGTCATGCAAAGCCAATTGTAACTGTAAATGGGAGGTTTCCAGGGCCTACGATCTATGCTAGAGAGGGAGACAGAGTTATTGTCAATGTTACTAACCATGCAAAATATAACATGTCCATTCATTGGTGGGATTTCATTTAACTATATGCAGAAAAGAAATTGAAGCAAAATTTCTTCTACTTATAATGTGTTGCTCGGTAATCTCTTTAGGCATGGATTGAAGCAGCATCGAAACGGTTGGGTCGATGGACCAGCTTACATAACTCAGTGTCCAATTAAGACTGGGAATAGCTACACTTACGACTTTAATGTGACAGGGCAGAGGGGAACTTTGTGGTGGCACGCGCACATTCTTTGGCTGAGGGCTACAGTATATGGAGCAATTGTAATCATGCCAAAACAAGGAACGCCATTCCCATTCCCACAGCCAAACATGGAACAGATTATAATATTAGGTCAGTTCTAGGGTCGACATTTTGATTGATTTTACAAATTCCTTCTGACCTTGAAAATTTTGGAGTTTTTGATTTAGTAAATCTTGAAGCTAGCTATAAATTTTGTTTGTTCATGCCGCAGGCGAATGGTGGCATACTGATGTGGAAGAGCTTGTCAAGCAAGGAACTAACATGGGCTTGCCACCAAATATGTCAGATGCACACACAATCAATGGGAAGCCAGGACCTCTTTTTCCATGTTCTGAGAAACGTAAGCAAAATTAATTATCTAGAAAAGACTTCAAGCCACGGTACATAAAAATATATCAGTATATCACTTGAAGTTGTGTAATCATTTTTTCAAGTTATGGTAGCTGAACCTTAAAGACTATTTTGCTGAAAAATGTAATGCTCATTGTTCAATCCTGAATGTTTATAGATACATTTGCAATGGAGGTTGAATCAGGCAAGACATATTTGCTAAGAATCATCAATGCCGCCCTCAACGATGAGCTTTTCTTTGCTATCGCTGGTCACGACATGACAGTGGTTGAGGTTGATGCAGTTTATACAAAGCCATTCACCACTCAAGCTATACTGATTGCCCCAGGGCAAACAACGAACGTTCTTGTCCAAGCCAACCAATTGCCTGGCAGATATTTCATGGCTGCTAGGCCTTTCATGGATGTTCCACTTCCTACCGACAACAAAATAGCAACAGGAATAGTCCAATACAAAGGAATCCCTAACACTGTTCTTCCTACCCTTCCCCAATTACCAGCTCCTAATGACACGGCTTTCACTTTGAACTACAACAAAAAGCTAAGGAGCTTAAACTCTGTAAAGTTTCCTGCAAATGTGCCCCTTAAAGTTGATCGAAAACTCTTCTACACAATTGGTTTTGGCAAAGATCCTTGCCCAACATGCTTAAACGGAACAAAACTCCTAGCCTCCTTGAACAACATCTCCTTCGTGATGCCCAAAGTTGGGCTTCTCCAAGCTCATTACTTCAATATGAAAGGAGTTTTTAGGACAGATTTCCCTGACAAACCTCCTAAGCCATTCAACTATACCGGTGCACCCCTTACAGCCAATCTTGGCACTGCACATGGTACAAGACTTAGCAAGATTGCCTTCAATTCTACAGTCGAGCTAGTGCTTCAAGACACCAACCTTCTAACAGTTGAGTCACATCCATTCCATCTCCATGGCTATAACTTCTTTGTCGTGGGAACTGGTATAGGAAATTTTGATCCTGTCAAAGACCCAGCCAAGTACAATTTGGTTGATCCTATTGAAAGGAACACAGTTGGAGTTCCCACCGGGGGTTGGACCGCCATTCGCTTTAAAGCAGACAATCCTGGTAATTATTTTAACAAAACAAAATTTGATACACTAGGATTAAAATCCATATGATTAATAATTTATGTTATTTTCCTGGTTTAGGTGTTTGGTTTATGCATTGTCATTTGGAGCTCCATACTGGGTGGGGATTGAAAATGGCATTTGTGGTTGAAGATGGACCGGGAGCTGATCAATCAATTCTGCCTCCACCCAAGGATTTGCCATCATGCTAACTGTTTGAAAAGTTTGTCAAAGATCAACAACAACAGCAAAAAAAATTTTGTGTATAAACCAAATTTAATTCAAGGTAGAAATTGTGAAAGTTCTAATTGTTTGATACTACAACTGTAATAAACTCCATGAAAAGTTTCATGATTGAGTTGTGTGTAGTTGAATTTGCAATGAATTATTGAAAAGGCAAATGATTATTTTAAAGTTTTCCCTATTATTTTCTTTTTTTTCTTTTTTCCATTTTTGAGAGACTGAATTTCTCAACTTTCAACGTGAAATTTTATAAAAGAAAAACTTGACTGAATGTTGAAAATCCAAAACAAAAACAAAGCCAAATCCAAAAGAAATGTGGACAGCCACTCAGGTGGGCCCATAAAAGAGAGAAAATCCCAAATGATCATGGGCTCCCAGTTGCCCATTGTCCTCAACAACCCAAAAAAGTAAAAAATCCGAAAAGTGAACTAAAAAAAAAAAAAGAAGAATATGCGAATATTTACGAACATACCATGACGACAAAAACGATCAAAGGCTGGAGACTCCAACGCCTGCAAAGCTTGGTTTCAAAGTGACTTGCTTTCTCGTCATATCCATTATCACTTCACATCTGGCGCTGACCCTTCTGCTTACAAATCGAAGAAAATGGCGATGGTTTCGATGCTATTCTCTGTCCCTTCCTTAAACTCTCCTAATCTACGCCCCACCAAGCGGTTAGTTTCTGTTTTCTCTCATGTTTTCAAAGAGAACAATGCGTACTTAGATAACTTCAAAAGTTTCAATCCTTTAGTTCATGTTCTTCTGCAGATACTCGGGCATGGATTTTGCAACATCAAACCAGGAAGCTGTTTCTGTGGGTGTCAAAATAACACAAGGGGAAGGCAATTTACCCAAGCTTGTGCTCACTTCTGATCATGGCAGGTAAACCTCAAATCTTTAAATATTGAAAAAAATTCTACATTCTTGTAAAATTTTCTTTTCTGGGTCTTTTTCAAATTCATTTAACTCCCAAGTTTTCTGCTTTAATTGGTGAGGAATTTTTTTTTATTGATATGGGTCTGAAATGAATGGTTTGATATACTTGCTTGGACCTTGATGGATTGAATGTTTGGGTTTTTCTTTTTGGTGTTATAGTGAAGCTGAGATTTATCTATTTGGTGGTTGCATTACATCTTGGAAAGTCCCAAGTGGGAGAGACCTTCTTTTTGTGCGGCCTGATGCTGTATTTAACAAAAAGAAGCCAATCAGGTTATTGCTGCACCTCTTTCATTACTTTGATTTTAGCTATTTCAAAATATGCATTTGAAAAGTTAGATGAATCTAATGTTTGGTAAAGCTTGTAGAATTAAGCTGATTACAAGTAGATTATGGTTGTTTTTTGGGGCAAGAGATCGATTTTAGTAATAATAATTTGGAATGTTTCAGATACTGACAGTGTTTTTTACTATTTGGATAGCGGAGGTATTCCACATTGTTTCCCACAGTTTGGACCTGGCCCAATGCAGCAGGTATGCCCTTCTAATTGTGCTTCAAAATTCTAATATCCGCTAATTGCCTTCATTTACCCCTAGTAGCTTTAAATAATCTTACTGCATTTCCTATTTATGGGTTCCTTTTGTTTATCATGTGACATTTGACATGGTCTGAGGACCGGTTAGTGGTGCAACTATGACCCTGACAGAGTGCCATATTTTACCTCAAGTTTCCATCCTCTTTTTGAGAATGGTGCTAGGATCTGGAGGGTAGTATTATACTGCCCTGAAGTCAATCTGAATGATTCTTTCCAGTCTATCGTCTTTAGTTTATACCTGCAAAAGACCATCCAGAAAAAGAAAAGGAACAATTAAACTACTATTATTTTATGTTTTAATATATTATATCTTCTAGTTTTGTTTGAATTGTGGAAATGTTTATGTAATTCACAGCATGGATTTGCAAGGAATATGGATTGGTCGCTTGTGGAGTCTGAAAACGTGGAAGGGAATCCTATTGTAACTCTTGAGTTAAAAGATGGTCCTTATAGCCGTGCCATGTGGGATTTCAGTTTTCAGGCTAGATATAAGGTTTGTAATTGATTACTCACCAGTATGGGCAGGGCAATGATATTCTGCATTATGACAACAGAAGTTTCTAAGCTATTTTTTGTGTTAGTTTAAAGGTACTGGAATAGTCCAGATGAGATATGTTGATTCACCTTTGTAATTGTAGTTTGTGCTTACTAATTGAATTGGCAGTTTGTTCCTTTTTGTTTCTTCAGGTCATTCTAAATACAAAGAGCATTTCCACTGAACTAATAGTTACAAACACAGACAAGAAGCCATTTTCATTCAGCAGTGCTTTGCATTCATATTTTCGTGTAAGTACCTATAATTCCATGGTTGGTAGATGCATTTCTTCTAGCATGCCCAAATTAGCATTTTCTTTGTATAGGAATGTGGATTTTTTTTGGTGATAATGAAAAAAAGGAATTTAGAATTATTTGCATGGGAAAAAGGAAAACAGCACAATATTATATCTTATGCATTATAATTGAGTTGCTTGGCATTTAAACTTGAATGAAGCTAGTTAGAAATTGATGTTGGACATTTTGATGCAGGCATCTATAACAGGGGTATCTGTGAAAGGTTTGAAAGGGTGCAAAACTCTGAATAAAGATCCAGATCCAAAGAATCCGATTGAGGGTAGGGAGGAAAGGTCAGTGCATTATGCACAGAATTATTATTGGAGGCTAACTTCAGTATTTGAACTATAGGTGTTATTGAGAGAGCTTATTAAGATCTCATGAGGATCTTCTTTATAACAATGACTAAGTTCCTAACTTGATCAAATTGTAAATTTTTCCAAGCTCAAACAATCTTTATTTCATTGATTTTATCTAAATCTTGATATTGATTTTTGAATGTTGAAGGATTAACATTGTTACGCAAATCTTTCAATTCCTTACTACAATTGTACTTAAGACCAAATAAATTGTAGTTTTTAGGTGTTCTTACTTTTAATATCAACTCTGTCTTCATATTTATACTTTTTAGCCAACTTATCTGAGAATATGAGTGTTAAAGATTCTTATGAAAACAATTTTGCTGCATTTTCTAACTGTTTTATTTACAACTCAGGGATGTCATCACTTTTCCTGGATTTGTAGATTGCATTTACTTGGATGCTCCTGATGAGGTGCACCTTGATAATGGCTTAGGTGATGTAATATCCATCCGGAATACAAAGTACGCAAGTCCAAGTCTCACATCTCTGTTTTATTAGAGTTGGGTCAAAATTTTCCTCATCTTTCTGCTTTGCCCTTGCAGTTGGTCAGATGCTGTTTTATGGAACCCACATCTGCAGATGGAAGCATGTTACAAAGATTTTGTTTGTGTTGAAAATGCAAAGGTACTTAGATACTCTCTTCAATAGTAAGTGGATAAACTTGGTGGAAGTTGGGTTTATATTCTTGATTCAACTTTTTTGGTTGCTAATAAGGGTTCAGTCAGCGACAGTCACTATATTCTTACTCCAAAAAATCCTATCAAATGGTTTAAAACTTCTTTTATTTCTAAGGAGAGACTGAAGTCCTTTTTCAGATGGCCCTCCTAATAAGCTTGGCATCTACTGTTTATTTCCAAATTGATGTTTTCTTTTTATTTATGGCCACTCAGATTGGAACCGTTCAGCTAGAGCCCAAACAATTATGGATAGCTAAACAGCACCTCAGCATTGGCTGAACTGCTGAAGTGTAGATTGTACAGTTTCTGAAGTTTACATAATAAGTGCACTCCCTTGTTTTTTATTTTTTGGAGGCAAACCTTTTGATTTCTGTTTAGCAAAGCTTACAAGCTACATGAACTATTCCAAGTTCCTTAACAATGTAATTTCAAGTTTCTGTATTAATGAGTGAGTTGATAAAGCGGTGTTCTCTCCATCCTCACCATTTATCTCCACAAGTACAGCTGCCATTCCTAAAAATGTGAAACCTGGTTCTATCCCTCATGACAATCTCCCTATCATATATCTCTGAGATAAGTTTTGTTACCGTGTGGCAGTCCTCACATATCCGAAGATTCTTGAAAATTCTAATTGTCGTCCCTGGTTTAGTTCTAAGTAATCCAAATGCAATAGCAAGCTTCTCGCTGTGCTGATTGATTGCCATTTCTTTGGCTTCATCCTCGAGATCAAGCAGTAGATTCTGCAATGCAGGTTTATATCCTTCCTTTTTAAGTCTTTCAGCAATATTGTCCCACATGTGGTAAATCTCTGTTGTATGTGGGTGGGACCGACCTCCGGCTAAGAATTCATGGACAACCCCATTCAGACTAATTGCACTGCACCCAGGAAGTTTGGAAACCCCTCGTTCTTTCATCTGCCTCCTTGTTTGAACTGCTTGGTCCCAGTCCCCTGCTGCCGCATGAACGCTTGCCAAGTGAATGTACCGGTCACCATGGTCTGAATCGTCTTCAACCAGGATTTTCCCTATCTTTTTACCTAATTCAACATTTCTATGCATACGGCAGGCATTGAGCAGTGCTCCCCAAACAACAGCATTTGGTTTTACAGGCATTTTCTCAATCAATCCCTTTGCTTCTTTCAAGAACCCTGCTCGGCCTAGCAGATCAACCATGCACCCATAATGCTCAATTCTTGGGCTCAATTTATGAACTCTGCTGATGCTCTCAAACAATGATTTTCCTTCATCAACCAGTCCTGAGTGACTGCATGCTGTCAGAATTGCAGTAAAAGTGATATGGTTTGGCTTGATTCCTTCTTTTTGCATATTCTCAAACCAGTCAAGTGCTTCTCTTCCACGGCCATGAATTGCAAATCCAGAAATTAGTGCAGTCCACAAAGAGACTTCTTTTTTCTTCACTTTCTTAAAAAGTTCTAAAGCTTCTTCCATGTCACCACACTTTGCGTACATGTCTATAAGAACGCAGCCTAAGATTGGGTCAATCTCAATTCCTATTTTGTCAATATATGCATGAATCCATCTCCCTTGATCCAGTGCTCCAAGACATGAACAAGCAGAAAGAGTGCTTGCCAGGGCAACATTGTCAGGTTTGACACCTTCAGTCTGCATTTCATGAAATAAATTCAAGGCTTCCTTATGCATGCCCGCCCCAACATAGCCAGAAATCATAGTTGTCCAAGAAATGACATTCTTTGTTGGCATGTCCTTGAAAATTTCATATGCAATTTCCATCTTGCCACACTTTGCATAGCCGTCAACCATTGTGTTACAAGAAACAATGTCTCGTTCAGAGACCTGGTCAAAGAGCAGACGTGCAGCATTGATGCTGCCGGATGTTGCATAGACATGAAGCAGGGAATTTGTGGCATAAACCTCCGAGGCAAAACCTAACTTTATGACATGAGCGTGAATTTGCTTGGTTTCTTCCATGGCTGACAAACTGGAACACGCTTTAAGCAAGAACGGAAAAGTGTAGGAATTGTGTGGAACTGAAACATACAGCATATGCTGATATAGAAGAAGGGCTTTTTCTGGTTTGTTGCTCTTTGCATATCCTTTAATCATGGCATTGTACATGAAAGTATTGGGTCTGTTTACTCTATCAAAAACCATCTGGGCGTATTCTAGATTACCATATTTCGGAGACACACAGAAAGTAAGGACTTTGCTTACTAAGATGGTATCTGCAACAAGACCTGTTTTGAACATGTGTGCATGAATCCGCTTGAGTTCCTCCATTTTCGAACATCGTTCAAGCAGAGATGGGGTCTGGGTGGCATTTAATTCCAGGGAGAGCTGCTTTGTTGGAGATAGAGTGATGGATGGCATTTATTGGTTAATGAGGCAATGACCTTAGAACAAAGGTGATAAACAACAGTTTCTTTCTTCAATTTAATTTACGAATGTAGATAAGGTTTTTGGTTACTTGATAGGAATATCGTTACATTTCCTTTTCATATCTTTTTCCTACAGTCTTGCTGATTCCTTTATGTGGTCCCTGTTCGACATTTCGCCAAGCTATCGCCTTTGCAAACTGAAGTTCGAACCACGAGTCAAAGCATCGCGATATAGCCAAAGTAAGTTTTAGCTGTAACTAGGATCTTACCATTCAGGTGCATGCTAATGGCCGCCCTAGAAGTTCAGGCCCAAAACCATTGAGAATCAATGGTTCAGTAATCTAGGCTTCCATGACGACCAAATTTATGATGCTCTTAATCTAGGCCCCTTGCTCAGTAATGTTTTGTACATTTTTTTTACAGTAATAGTATCATACTACAAAAACTTACTTATTAGAAAGGCAGAAGCCTGATTCAAAATAAATTGGACATGAATTACAAACTGATGAATTCTGAAATTATAGCACAGTAACATTTATTAAAAATGTTGAAACCATCAAATAAACCAACACTGGTGCCCCATTAGGTGGGTATTACAGGAAAGTGATCAATTGAACAGAATCAAAACCAGAAGGAAAACAGACACAGCCAGCAACTAAGAAAGAGGAGCAGTCTCCAAATTTGAGACCAACTCAACCAAGCAATTCCAATCTCCATGGGCATTATTGTCAGACAACAGAACCAAAATAACAATAAGTCAATGAAAATGATGACAAAACTTTGATCAGAAGACAAATGATGAACGAATTTATAGACCTAGAACCCCTTAACAGCAACAAGCCACTTTTAAGTGCCCAAAACGTTAGCTGCTCTAGTGCTTCTCAGGAAACTAACATAGAAATAATGCAAACTAGAATTATAATCAGTCCAACGGCCCAAACCCAATATGCCCATGCCTTCTTCTTCTTCTTCTTCTTCATTTGATTTGCACAGAAAAGGCTATTGGTTCCACCACAGATAAAATCACCTGCATCGGCAACATTTTCTTCAATACCATGCATATTTTCCCCTTGTGCCTCAACAAGAACAGCCATGTCAAGGAACAGCTGATGCAGCCTTTGCAAACTTCGCTGAATATCCATCAGTGCTTCATGCCTTGCTCCTCAAATACATTTCCCCTTTCTCTGCAAATAACTTAACATTTTCACCGCCTGAAACCACCTTTCAAGCACATCTTCACTCGGTAGCTCGCCGGTGCATTATTGTATCTTCCCTTGAGATCTTCTTTATGATCTGATAAAATCTCTTCCCTCAAGACCTGAAAATCATTCATCATTTCCCTAAGTTTAACTCTCAAACCATTGGTTATTAAAATCCTGGTTCGATCAACACAGGTCCCCTTCTTTATACGCTTCTGATAATCTCCTGTTGGTTACGTTGAATCTGTCGAGTGATTCAAACCTTGCCTTGACAACCTTTGCTTTTCTAAGAATGGAAACTGTGTCTGATTCCGTCCTATCTCTTAACCCTCGAAGAACTTTGGCGCTGTGGGTGGACTTGGTTTCTTCATTAAGGGTTTGAAGATCAAACACGAGATTGGTAATCTCTTCCATTGTGATCTTGATTGATTCCACTTCTTGGAAGAACTGAGAGAGGTTCTTTTCATCTGTGGGTTGGAGTTGGCCTAGGCCTTTTTCCATATCAAGATCGGCTTCCAAGTCTTTCTCTGCCTGTTTCTTCAGTTCTAGATAACTTAAGAACGAATTACTCATCAGATCATTCATCTTTGGAAGAATTTTACGAAAAACCCTCCTGCAAAACACAATCAAGAATAGAAACTGAAAACTGTTTCCGGGTGAAAAACCCAAAAACATGAAAACACACTGGCTTGTAAAAGAAGAGAAACTAACCCTTCTTTGGATAAAGCTCTAGAGATTCTTGGTTATCTTCTTTTAAACAGATCTTCAGGTGTCTAAATCCACCATGGAGACCGAGACAAACTCAGGAAAACAATTGCTTGAATAAAGTCAAAACTAGTAATAAAGAAAGTGAAAACTTTTTTAAGGTAAAAAAAAACCCATAATGAAGGAAAACTGAAATTGGGATTCCAAGAAAACCAAGGAGAATTCATAGCTCTTCTCTGTTAAGTGTTCAAAGCCTTCCTAAAATGCCAAGAATCCTTCTCTGTATCCCTTTTTCTCTGCAAGTTTATGGGGTTTGGAGGTGAATGATCGAAAGCAAAATACAAAGAAAAAAATAAAGTTCTGTTCTTTTTTTTTTGGGGCCAAAACAAGGAAAAACAGTTGCATGAGGAAGTTTTGAAGTGAATCAGGAAACGGGATTCTGCATTTACGGAATTTAAATTTTCGTTTATCAGAGGATAGCCGTTGGATTTTGGGAGAGGCAATCGAAGTCCGCCAGAATAGGTTACACATTAAACGCAACCGTTTTGTATCAATCATTCACCTATTATTTTTAACTTTGTTTTCATTGGCCTTTGAATGTCGACTGCAGTAGGGAATGGAAAATTAGCTTCACATGACTTGTTAACAGTTAATACTAAATGTTTGAGTTTAGTAAGATCTCTTTTCTTAAAATTAGAGTTCTTTCTTTGATTACCATGACAGCAACAAAATTCGTTCAAAAAATCGTAACAGTTTCCTGTCTGCTATCAAAATTGTTCACCACCATGCATCTCAATCAATATTTTAGTGCTATGATAGTATTAAGTCTATTCATTTTTCTCCAAGTAATCATCTTGGATGCTCAAACACATCGCGTAAAACATAATTATCAAGGTACAAATACTCGACTGACTAATTATCAAGGAACAAAAACATATATAAATTTTCTTGCAGCCATTGATAGCATATCAATTTATCAATATCAAGTTTGTGGCAGACCATTGGTTATTGGCCTTCTCAGCCTCAACCTTCCTTAATGTTGTTGAACTCAACTTGCCTCCACCAGATTCTTCAGAAACTAGATCTACGACTTCAATCTGCAGAACATTCACAATATTAAAGACTAATGTTTTGACAAATTTTGTGAAATTCTAAAGAAAATTTCTCACCTCAACTTCAAAGTCAATATCAGAAATAGTATATTACATACAAATCCTACCTACAGCACAAAAATCAACCAGAGAAAAACAAACCTTTAACTGTGAAAGGCCTCTGTCAGCTCTTTTCCTATTAACTGATACTCCACCCGGTACTGTCTCCTTGCTGTCAAGAAACCACTCAACTAGCATTATCAAGGATTAATTTAAAGTACTTCATCTCTTGCTGTTGCACTTTTACAAATACAGCTGAATCACAGATTTAATTCATTGCCAAACGGAGCAAAACCAAAAATGAAAAACAAAACTGAAACTGCAAGGACCAGTGCAGCAATGGGATAAAAAGGCCGCCCGATTTTTTTGCAGTTCAAAGCACAAGAACCAAAAGCAAAGTATTCATGTGAACAAAATTACCAAACAACTCTCTTTCTCTCAGAAAATCGGCTGTTTTGTATCCTTATCTTAGATAACTAATAACACGTTTAGTCAATGACAAACCTGACAACGATGGCCTCCAAATTTTCATCAATGATTGAAGGTCCATAAGGATCTGTAATTGGTTCAACTTGCACTACCAGCTTTGGCTTGATAGACTGCAGAAATATAAGCAAAATTATTATAACCCCAATACCCTTTCAATGTCTTATATTTTTTCGGATAAAAATATTCCTTTATAGTTTCATTTCATACCTTGACGTAATTCTCAACATTACGCATCCTTTCTTCAATGGGTTGTATCAATTCAGCGAACTATTAAAATAATAAAAAAAAAAAGGATTACTACAACTAATGAAAGATCTTTTCTCTTTTTCTATTTAAAGAAAGCAATCAAGGTTAGGATTCAATTATTTCATGCAATTGTAGGGATTATAGTCTAGAGTGAAAAGCCAACCAATTCATGTAAAAATTAGTAAAGTCACCTGTTTTTTGGTTAACATGGGACCATCACAAACACCCACCACGATTCGATCCCTGGCCAGCTCCACTGCTAACTATTTCCAACACAAATTTGTTTCTTTCATTCATATTCGGATGAAGAAATATAGTTAAACACAAGCAATAATAATAATAGAAAAAACAGAGATGTTGGTTTACTTTGAGGAAGAGGCGGTGGCCGTCGTGCAAGCGGTCGAAGGTGCCACCAAGAACGACGGCACCATATGAATTTGGTGGCGATAGTTTTGGATTCACCAAAGTTGATTGATCATTTAGGTCTTCCAATATCGTCATCTATATCAGACAACAGAAACAGAACGAACGAACTTAAAGAGAGACAACCTTTTTTCTCTTCTGCTTTTTCTAAAGTTTCAGTTTGCAGGTCACGAGAAAATACATATATATTGTTGACTTGGATTAGGTACACCGAACCTGGACGACTTCAATCTTTTTCTTGGGTTTATAACTTAGAAAGGAAGGCTGTGGGTTGTCTGGTAGGACGGTTTCAGCTTTCAGGTAGCTATGTATCTACCTAATCTGGTTGTAGTAGTAGCTGTTGTTGTTGTCGTATGGTGATTCTGGATTCCCGTCATGTGATAATAATTCGTATCCAATGAAATGATTTTATTTATTTATAATACATACAATTATAAATTTTTAAAATTTAAATGATTTGATTTGATTTAAATTAAATATTATAGATTAGAGTTAATTTATCCATTTTTAAATTTAAATTTGTTATTTTTATATATTATTTTTATATAATTTTTAATATATTTAAATAGATTTAAATATAAAATAATTGTTTTTATTTTATAAAAATTTGAAATATATAAATATTAATAAAAATATATAATTTAATTCAATTTAATTTTTTAATTATTTATTTTTAATCTAAATTTAATTTAATTTAATATTTAAATTTAATTTGAATTAAATAAAAAAATCAAATCAAATCAAATCATATATAGATATATATTATATTATAACATACATAATTAGCAGATAATAATTGTTGACATGAACGCTTACGTGAACAGTTTTTTTTTTTCGACACGTAAGATAAATCTTAAAACTTTTCATTATGATGACACATAAAATATTTATTAATTTTAAATTATTTATAAAAAATATATTTTAAAAATTATTAAATTATCTAAAATTTTATATTTTAATCAAAAATCAATTTAAATTCTAATGAAATTCTTTTATCATATATATCACTTTATCTTAATTTAAAATCAATTTTAAAATAATTTATCTTTTTTATTTTATCTACAATAAATATGAGTATTTAATTACTATAACAAACTAAATTAAATTGTGAAATATTAATGCATATAAATTTGGGGACAATTAATCTAAATATGTATTATATATATGTTTTTATCTTACATGTACCCACAAAAAAATATTTTATATGTTTCATTATGGCAAAAAAATAAAAATAAAATTTATGTTTTTCATGTTAAACAAGTAATAAATCTTTAATCATGTTACTCATGAACTGCTTAAATAAAATATATATATATATTATTGTTTGAAGCCTTGATAAGTATTTTGTTTTTTATACATATAATTTGGGGCATGATTTACTGGATGAAAAAATGAAAATAGTGGGCAAAGTATGAACTTGTGTCAAGGCATAGCCACTTTGCCAATAAAGAAGCAAGTTTATTACTTCTAAGAGTTATCACAATTACATAAGATAAAATTTTTTTTTGTCATAAAAAAATGTTAAAGAAAAGAAGATAAGTGTGAGTATTCTAACTTATTATTTTTAAATGGTTATATGTGATAATGACTAATGTAATATCAGATAAAAGTATTATTGACAGAATCCATCGGAAACCAAGTAAAAAGCTGAGAGCAATAGCAACAGTTGTACCCATCGTAGTTGTCCTCGTGGTTGTTTCTGTGGCATTTTTCATCCTGGCTGGCGATGAGGCTGCCATTTTTATGCACGTGACTTTCATTTTGCTCTCTACTTCTTCTTTGATGAATTGGATGTGATAGCATGTCTCGAGTTAAATTTTAATTTTAAAAGATTTTCAGAGCTTTGAAATTGGGATTTTGGGAGGATATTGATTAAAAGGAAAATTAGGGTTTCTTTTTTTAAAATTTTATAAGCACTGGGCTCTTAGGGATTTAGTTTATCAATCAACAACTTATGGCCTGGTCCAAACTATCTAGTCAAACCAGAAAAAGCCTAAATTATTTTATTTTTTAGAAAGAGTAAAATTTAAAAGATGTGCTTATTTAACTATAAGAAAATTATCTCGTTTCATTTAGATTTCATTAGAAAGTAACAATATAATATATATCTTTTAAAGTATATTAAAAAAATTAATTTAAAAATAAAGCATATGAGGGTATTTAATTTAAAAATAAATAATTGTTTTGTAGTTAACTTACTTTGAGCTTAGGTTAGATTCAAATTATAGTGAAATTGGTAATTAATTTCTAAGCAAAGAAGTTCTTATCATTTATATTTGACTAATATTTTTAAGAATTAAGTTTTCCTTTTATCTTATTTTTATTCATGAATAAATCTTTTATAAATAATACTATAAGAGAAGTTCTTATCATGTGATCTTTTGTGCTTGCAATTAACTAAACTTATACGCATGCCATAAATCAATAAACCATTTTTTTAATTAATGCATTACAAAAAATTATAACTGTTATCATTAAAACTTTCATCGTTATGAGAACTGAGGCATATTTTTTGAAAGCTATAAGATTGATGAAGGAATAATCACAATATTGAATGGATTCGAATGATAATGATATTGTGAAGCATATTATCAAGGTCAATCACATGATTCAGGAATTGATATGGTCTGGATATATGTTCATTAAGAAAGATGAAAAGAAATATCAATTGTTGAAAGATACACTTTAACCCCTACACAAAAGAATCTTTTACATGAGTTTTGGACGAGGCATCCCAACTATAAAACATTGATTAAGAAATTTATGACAGATTATGTGAGAATGGGAGCAAGGAGGAATGCAACCCTTGTTGTTTGCTTAAGCCTTCGAAATAGAAAAAAAAAAAAAAAGTCTTGGATATCCATGGATAAGAAATGTAAAAGTAAAACTATCAAAGGAATTTTTAGATTCCATTCCCGTTATTAGAAAAGTGATATGTACTAATTAAGAACAAAGCTTAATGAATATTTAGTATGATTTATTATGAAATTTGTTTATGGATTCAATATTGATATACTATGTTTCAAATATATGTATGATAAATTTTGAATATTTTTTATTTCTTAAGTATTTGTTTATTTTTTGAATTTTATCAAATATGATATATCTTTTTTCTTTTAAAATTAATTTCTAATTATTTAGATAATATCCTTTAAAATTTTAAATATCCTTTAAAATTTTAAAATATCAATTGTAGTTTTATCTTAATATATTTCATAATTTGTTTTTAAGTTTAAGTTTTAGTACATACTATATTTTACAAAGTGTAAAGTTAGAGTAATAATATTGTTATATTTTATAGGTTCCGTATGTAAGCCTTTTATATTTGTCTTTGACATTGACTTAATCAGGTAATTTTTTTCCCTTAATTAATCTTTAACTTTTATTTGTTTTAATCATTGTAAATCTACCTATAACTCATCTATGATATTGTGTTTTTATTATGATTTAAAAACAATATAGAAATTAATCTCAATAAATATGTTTATCTTAAAAGATGGTAGGTCGCTTGCTACTTCAAGTGATTGAAAGTGAAATGGGTTGAAATTATGTACTCTTGCAAAAAAATGAAATCTTTTTTAATATATAAAAGCATATATTTTCAAACTTTTATCAAAATATTTGGTTATGATTTTTTTATTGAAAAAAATAGTATATTTATTCCCTTGATAGAAAATCACTCAAGGGATTAATATTTAAATAATTATACTAACTTTTTTTTTTCACAAATTTAATGAATCAGATGGATTAAAATATTTTAAAAAAGAAAATTTGTGACAAAAAGAATTTTGAAGAGATATCATCAGAAGAAGAAAAAATAACTAGCAGCCAGATGAGTTATTATCTTCAAAGGAAAACTTTTCCAAATTATACCTTTAAGCCAAGAAAAGTTCTTGTATTTAGCGACTTTTCGCCATTTTGTGGACAAACTGCTCCAAAACTTGCAAAGGAAGAGTTGGATAAATTGCAAAATACTCTGAGTCCGAAAAGAAAAACAATTATAATTGATGAAGGTTGACCATGATCCTTCAAAAATAATTGATGATAAAAATGATTATGCAAGTGATGAAGATAGTGTTAGTAGCAAGTATAAGCCTTTTTAAGATAGTATTTGGAATAATCATATTACATATTAACTTTATTTTTATTTTTCTTTTAATGTTTATTTTATAAATTCAATAAATATATGAAAATTATTGTCTTCATCACCTGATGTTATGCATCATTTAGTTATTTATATTGTTTATAATAAAAATTTGTTCTTTTGTCATTAGGTTGTCTTTAAATGTTAACAATATTTTTTTTCATTTGTCTTTATTTTATAATCTACCTAATTGCTTATTGAGTTGAATTAAAGATTAATTTTTATGTGTAGATTTTCAATCTACCTTCATAATTATCTCATTTTTGACAAATCAACACAAGGTATGTTATAAGCTAACTTTGCTATATATTTTTTTTATTTTTTTATTAAATATGAAAAAATCTGCATGGTCATTCATAATCCTATTTCACATGCACACTGATAAATAAATAGAAAGTTAGACATATAGATAGATTTTGTGATATATGACGTATACATACATTATCTAAAAATAATTTTATTTTTCAATTACATTTTTTAATTTAAAGTTTTAAATAGGTCAATGGAATCAAAAGAACGTAAGCAAAGAAGACATGATATTTAACAACAATGTGAAACTAAGAGAAATGTTTGTTCACGTAACTCTTTGTTTGGAAATCAACAAACTTATTCCATTTCAATTGCTTCATCATCGACCATTTCAGCACCAATTCGACTAATGAATCCAATTTGATTATCCCAAACGAATATAGAGAATATTTGTCCAAATATTATCAGATTTGCTAATGAGTCACCTTTATTGGTCACCTCTACTGGTAATAGTTCAGTAACATAACATAATTCATGGCAATATTTGAGACAAACAATAGTCATTCCATCAACACCACTAATATCGATGGAATTACCTTCTATTCCAATCAAGACTCAAACATCTCAAATAACAATGCAATTAGCAAAAAGACCATTGTTACCAACTTCGCAACCATTAATGATGTCAAGAGAAGATTTTTATACATATTTTACTCCTGTTAATTCCTCTTTAAGATTGCCATTTAGCTCGACGTGTCCATTAACTACGACTCAGGCAGATTTAAACTTTAATTCAACTTTTCATCTTGAAAATTATGTTGATTATTCCTCACAAGGTGCATTATATTCATTGTGTGAATAAATAATTTTTTAAATAAAAAATTTCTTTATTATTTTTATTTAAATTTAAATCGTTAATGTAGATGGTGAAGAACTTATAGAGATAGATGGTTGTCAAGTTAAGTTTGATGGTGAAAAAAGTATAGATCAAGTGACATACACAAGTAAGTTATAAATAAGTTATATTATATTAGTTAAAAAATAATTTAATTAATACTAAATTCAAACAACTATAAATATTATTTATAGAAAAATATCTAAAACCATGAAACTTTGAAGGACCCACAGAAGTTTGCAGAAGTTGTGGAGCAATAATGTGGTATGAAGAAAGAATTGATAAACACAAAAATACAAGAAATCCAAGGTTTAGGTTATGTTGTCTAAATGGAAAAGTTTAACTACCTTTATTGAAAAAGTCCCCTGATTTCTTGAAACGATTGCTTAATCATAATAGATGCCCACGTGCTGCAAAATTTAAAGATAACATTCGAGCATATAACTCGATGTTTGCATTCACTTCTACTGGTAGGGTTATAGATAAGAAGATTAATGATGGTTGTAGTCCATATACTTTTAGAATTAGTAGACGAAACCATAATAAGATAGACTCTTTATTGCTAACCAATGGTGTCAGGCCTAAATTTGCACAATTGTATATATATGATACACAAAATGAGGTTACCCATGGGTTGGGGACCATGAACTCTAATAAATCTAGCAATAGTTTGGATACTGAAATTGTTTGTGGCTTGCTGGCAATGCTTGATGAGCACAACCAATTAGCAAAGGTATTTAGAATGGCAAGAGATAGGTTTTGAAAGTCAGATTATGTGCTTGTAAGTATCAAGTTGATTGGTACACGCAAAAAGGATGGTTTACAGTATAATTTATCAACCACATCAGAAATTGCTGCTCTAATTGTTGGAAATGATGATGAATCAACAAGTAAAAAAGATGTGGTTATATAAAAATATGGAGGTAGCTTACGACGTATTAGTGAACTACATTCAAGTTTTATGACAATGCAATACCCATTATTATTTTCATATAGAGATGATAGGTATCATATTGACATAATGCATAAAGAAATAGAAAGTAAAAATTCAAAAAGAAAGAAACTTACCTAATGATAATACCATGCTTTTCGACTACAATTTCTAGAAAATGAAAAAACACTTTAATTGGTAGTGGTTGTTTAACCTAGCAATATTTGGTTAATTGTTTCATGAGCATGCAGGCAGAAAGATTTAGTTGGGTAATGAGAAATCAACCAAAGTTACGATGTGACGTCCTACAAGGATTGGAAGATGCAATATTGAGAAGAGACACAAGATTTTTTTCTATTGAAAAAGGATAATTTTGCCATCATTTGTCATTAGAAGTCCAAGGTATATGGTGCAAAATTAACAAGATTCAATGGCAATATGTAAATGAAAAAATCTTCTAAATTTATTTTTAACTTTCACATATAACCCCAAATGACCTGAGATTAAAGAATTCTTAAAGTTAATCCTTGGACAAAAGCCTTAAGATAGGTTTAATGCTGTCACTAGAGTCTTTAAGATTAAGTTAGACAAATTAATTAAAGACTTAAAAAAATTAAAACATTTTGGATGAGTTAGAGCAAGTTAGCAAATTTTATCTTTAAAGTAATTTATTTATTCAGTTTTTTTACAATGAATAAAATTTACAAATATCTTAGTGTAATAATATACACCATTAAGTTCTAAAAAAGAGGTCTACCACATGTTCACATTATACATTTTCTCGTTTCGAATGATAAGTTAAAAGATGTATCCTTAATAGATCATTTGATATTTACAGAACTTTCTAATAAGTAGATCGTATTACTTACAAAGTAATTGTTCAATTCATGATGCATGGTTCATGTGAAATGCAAACACGACATCTTCATGCATGATAAATGGCAAGTGTTCTAAGCATTACCCAAAATACTTTCAGTCTCAAACAACTATTAATGAAGATAGATTTCCTATTTATAGATGAAAAAATGATAAAAAGATTGTAACTGTATGTGTTATTGAATTAGATAATACATGTGTTGTTCCTCATAATATCAATTTGGTTGTAAAATATAATTCTTACATTAATGTTGAGTCATTTAACCAATCTAGATGTATCAAATATTTGTTTAAGTACATGTGTAAAGAAGAAGATAAAGTGACATGTTTGATTCAATAGAATGCATCAATCGACAATGAAGCTGGTAGAGAAATTGACATTGAAGTTGATGAGATCAAAAGATACTTGGATTACTGTTATGTATCGACTTCTGAAGCATGTTAGAGAGTTTTTCAATTTGATATACAACATCGTGAGCTAGCTGTAGAACAATTAACATTTCATCTACCACATGAACAAAATATCATTTTTCGTAATGATGAAGATTTACATGACGTTTTAAGCAAGCCAAATGTAAAATAATATAATGTTCACGAAATGGATGTGAACAAATGAGTTGCATGAGGATGCAAGAAATTTAACCTATGTTGATTTTCCAACAACATAGGTTTGGTGAAAAAGTAAGAAGGAATGAAAACCTAGAAAGAGAGAAAGGTCTGTCGATAGATTATTTTATGCTCATCCATCTTCTGGGGAGAAATATTTTTTAAGGATACTTCTCAATATCGTAAAAAGTGTTAAATCTTTTGAAGATATAAAGACAATTGATAGGATTATTTATCTGACTTATTATCACGCCCCGAGATCAAGACGTAACACGGTCGTATTACCTTGAAAAAAAATCTCAAAGTAATACGAAACCTTCTTTTTTAAACATTCTAAAATTCTTCAATAAAACAATATACCAAGTAAAATTCATATCTTTAATCCAACTGATGATATATCTTTATATATCAAAATACAAATCATATAAAATACAAAACTACCTCTTAAAATCTCATTGGCCAACATATTCTCTGACGATTAAGTAATCATACCCATTTCATCTTTTAGCTTCACACAAGACTAACCAAACTTATCACTTGGTCATCTGTAAAGAAAAAGTAAAAGGAGAATGAGCAAACAACAGCTCAATAAGTATAGGCTCACACATCTTATCAAATCAAGCATTGTTTTTTTACACATCATATAGATCATTCAAAACATTCATCAATCATAATATCAAAACATTTCAAGATCATCGTTTTATCAAATATTTCATAAATTTATAAATCAATGTCAAAATATGTCACTTCATAAATCATTGTAAAATATGCTATCATTCAAATATCATAATCAAACCAAATCATGGATCAATCATTAAAAATCATCATAAATCATCATTATCATTCAAATCGTTAGCTACGGTCACTGCTGTAACCCGTAACATTGGCCGTATCGACAATTTCATTCTCATGATCATTGCTAACTATTATAACCCGTTAGTCAGGGCTTATGCTAACTACTATTACCCGTTAACCAGGGTCGTATGATCATGTCTTTGCTAAATACTATTACCCGTTAGCCAGGGTCGTAGAACTAGTTCTGGTGTCGATGATCCCACTTCCCATGAATGTAAAAACATAGCCATCACAAAATCATTCTTTAAACATAAATCATTTTCTCATTTCATTCATAAGCATGATCCATCATTTATATAGAGAAACACAAAATAATCATATGCTTGATCCTATTTTCATACATCGAAAATAATAAAATAAAATATTCACTCATTTAGAAACATACATATATACATATTTGAAAACAAGCAAAGTGTGTGAGATTCTACTTACCTCCATTCGATTCCACCACTTAGTTTTTCCCCCCAAAATAATTAATGGCCTATCCAAGATCATTTCAACAGATCAGAATTTAATCAGCCCTTTTTGAGACCATTTATACAAAAATCAACTAAGTTACACAAAGGGTTAACTTAACTAATTAATACTGGCAGCTTGACCTCTTTTCATTAAAACAATCATATCTCAATATATCCATATCAGAATTGTGATCTGTTTAATGCGTTATAAACTAGACTTGACAACCTTTCTAACCATATATGGTCTGTCTCGTGATTCTTTGTGGATTAATTATAACAATTTTTGTAATCCACATCATGTGCTGCTGCCTGACAGCCTGTATACCTTTTCATAAAAATTACGTATTTATTCATAGGTAACTCCAAATTCAATTCCGCTTGTTTCATTGGAAAGTAGACTCAATAAGCTTTCCAAAAAAAATGGCTTAATCTATAAATCCTTGTATACAAATTAAGAAGAATTTCGTAATTCAACCCTGATGCTGTTGTCTTACAGCCTGCATATCCTTAAGTTAAAATCAGACAACTCTTCATAGAAAACTCAGATTTGACTTTCGTTTGTTTCATTAGAAACTAGATTCAACATGCTTTCCAATGATATATAATAATCATAGCAATAATCTATCCATTAATGCAAAATTCTATTTTAATTCATTATTACAAATCATAACATCTCATCCAAAAATAGAATTTTTCCTTCAATCTTTAAAAACTCAAATCCTTACTTTCAGCCTTCAAACTCCATTCAATAATCATCAATAAATCTTAAGAACATGAAATAAACAAAGCCCAGTAATTTACCCAAATAGATCATCAAGATTAATGAAGGATTTCATGATTTTTCTTAGTTTTTCTCTCAAAACTTCAACTCCAAATAATAACAATCAACTTGATATTTCTTTTCAAATAAAAAGAGGGCATGTACTAACCTTTAAGGGATTAACTTGATTGTAGCCTTTGATTGTGAATCTCCAACTTGATTTTTCATATTCTCTAACCCTAAGAAAGATGAAGAAGAAGAACTCTATTTTCTTTCTGTTTCACGATAGTTAAATTTTCTTTCATCTAATACTTCAGCCCTTTTTCTTTTACTAAATAATGTCTTAATAAACTAATGGGCTTTAGTATTAGTTTAGCCCAATTATTATTTGGGCTGGGGTATTACACTTATAAAGATACTTCTTATAGAGCATTAGGATTGCTTGAAGGTGATTATGAGTGACAAGAAACGTTACGTGAAGTATATCTATGGGCTACTAAACATCAACTATGTGATCTATTTGTTACAATTCTTTTGTTTTGTGAAGTTACAAAACCAAATGAGTTATGAAACAAGAATTGAGCGCTGCTCTCTAAAGACATTTCATATTGACAAAGAATGGCATATAGACGACCAGACCTAAATTTGACTCATGAGCAATTACAGAACTATACTTTGTTTGAGATCGAAAAGATAATGAAACAAAATAAAAGATCATTAAAAGAGTTTAAAACTATTCCTTGCCCTAATTTTGTGTCAGTTGTTTATGAACGCAATTTTTTAGTTTTGAAAAAAATGAGTTATGATAAAGATGCATTATTACAAGATATAATAACCTATATGATGAACTCAATAGTGAACAAAAAGCTGTATATGATGCTGTTATATATTCTGTGGACAATGTTAATGGTAGATTTTTTGTTTTGTTTATGAAAGTAAAGGTATTGGAAAGACATTTTTATGGAGAATAATTATTTCTAAGATCTGATCTCAAGGTAATATTGTTATTACAATTGCATATTTAGGTATTGTTGCTTTATTATTGCCTGGAGGGAGAATAGCACATTTTAGATTTAAAATTCCTATAAAGTTAGACAAAGACTCATGTTGTGATGTAAAGCAAGGCAGTCCACTTGAGGAATTACTTTGCAGGGGAACTTTGATCATATGTGATGAAATTCCAATGGTACATAGACATATATTTGAAGCTATTGATCGTATGTTACGAGATATTATGCATTCCAAGGATCTTAATTCTGAACAAAATATTTTTGGAAGAAAAACAATGATATTACGAGGTGATTTTAGGTAAATATTACCAGTGGTTCCTTGAAGTAGCAGAAGTGACATTGTAGCCACTACAATTTCTAGATCTGAAATTTAGAAACATTGTCAAATATTTACTCTCTCTATTAATATGAGATTGAAAAATCAATCATACAGCTTAATATTAGACTTTAGCCAATGGTTATTAAACTTAGGTAATGGTAGGTTGCCTTTAGTTGGACCAAGTGAAAGTACAAATTCAATATGGATTAATATTCTTGATGAGTTTTTAATTCTACATGGGAATGATTTAATAAGGTAAATTATTGATTGTACATATCCTAATTTAGAAAATACATTCAATAATCCATCTTATTTGAAAGATCAAGCTATATTAGCACCAACTAATGAAGTAGTTGATAAAGTCAATACTTAAATACTTTCAAAGCTTTCTGGTGAAGTAAAAAAATATCTCAGTGCTGATAGGATTTCACCTGCCTTAGCTAATGTTGAAAAACAATCTATTTTATATCCTCAAGAATTCTTGAATTCACTTAAGTTTCCTGAAGTACCTAATCATGAAATTAATTTGAAAGTTGGGGTTCCTATTATTCTTTTACACAACATAAATCAAAGCGTTGGTCTTTGCAATGGTACTAGATTGGTTGTCACAAAATTAGGCTCTAAGGTAATTGAAATTGAGACAATAACTAGGACTAATGTGGGGAGTTGGTTGTTCATCTCTTGAGTGAAAATGTCTCTTTCAAAATCAAAATGGTTGTTCACTCTAACACAAAGATAGTTTCCAATCAAAGTTTGTTTTGCAATGACCATAAACAAGAGTCAAGGACAAACATTTGAAAATGTCGACGTATACTTGCCAAAATCGATTTTCACTCATAGCTACTTATATGTAGCTACTTCCAGAGTAACATCACCAGAGGGATTAAAATTTTTAATTGAAAACAATGATCATGATATTCATTCGTGCACAAATAATGTTGTATACACTGAGGTGTTTGATGATGCTTTCCAAAGGTGACACACTTGATTTAATATTTAATTATTTAATATATGCATATATTACAAAATTTGTGTATTTTTATTCTAATTATATTTAATATTTAAATAATTCAAAATTTTCATTCTTTTCTTATAGAGCATAATGCAAGGTTACCAATACTTAGACATATTTCAATAATTGGAAACCAATGGAAGGTTAAAGTAAGAATCACTCGAATGTGGGATGTTTTGAATTTTAATAAGAATGGAGAAGTTATAGGTTTGGGAATGATTCTATTAAATGAAAATGTGAGAGCTTTATTTACCTTAATTTGTATATAATATATTATTCATTTTATATATCTCTAATAAAATTATTCAATAAACATTTTTGTTTTTTTTTTTATAGGATGATCACATTCATGTAGTGGCATTCAAAAATTTAGCAGACAAGTATTGTACACTACTGATGGAAGGAAATGTTTATATAATTCAGAATTTCAAAGTTTGCAATGTGTCTGGCTCCTATCAAACTGTGAAAAACGATTTGATGATCTACTTCAAACCCAATACATTTGTCAAGATTGTTAATACTTCAAATAGTTCACTTAAGTTGTTTAAATTTGAGTTTATGGAGTTTGATGCTGTTCAATCACGTTATCGTGATATAACATATTTGATAGGTCCATTGACTTCAACTTTATATAATTCTTTTTAATTTTACATTTTATATTAATTTGACTAATTATGCTTTAAAACTATTTGATTCTTAAAGATGTTATTAGAAAATTGAGCAAGATAAGTTCAATCGTGAATCAAGATATTCGAGGTGAAAAAATAAATAAAAGGGTATTAGAAATAAAAAAATGCAAGTTATGCATTGGGAAATACTTAATTAGATAATGCATATTTGAAATTAATTATTTAACTAACTATTTTGATTTTTTTCTCGTAATGGAAACTCAATGGAAATTACTCTTTGGGGTGGAGTTGCATATCAACTTAATGATAGTATTTTAGTAAACAATAATGAAACTATCATATTGGTTGTGACGTCCACCATTGTCAAACAATTTAGAGGTAAGTAAAAAAAACTATATTTTAATTAATTTAGTTTTAATCCCAATTATTTAAACAATGTTTCTTATATTGAATATTTAATTTAGGTAAATACAATTTGTCATCTACGTCAACAACAAAGGTATACAAAAACTTGGATATACCTCAAGCTACTATAATTCTAAATATATACTTACATATTTATCAATAGTAGATATAAAGTTATGTAAAAAATATTGAAGCACAAAAAGGATATAATGCATCTTACAAAATATATATTTATAATTTTCGATGCAAAATACAATGAAATTGTTGGTGATTTTCAAGTCCAAGAGTATCTAACACCAATAAAAGAAACCATATCTTCCAAAGAAATGTTATTTGCAAATAAGAGATCGATAGCTAATATTTATCATGTCATGAATAACAATTCATGCAAGGTAAGAAATATAGACTTTAGTAATTAAATATATTTCAATTTAAATATATATTGTATTATAATTAAGAAAAATACTTTTTATTTTTATTACCAACAGAAGAAAAAGTTCACCTGTCAAGGTACTATAATGCAAATCGACATGAGGTATGGATGGTATTATTTGTCATGTGCAGTGCATAGAAAAAATGTGTTAGAAGTTGATAGAAGTTATGCTTGCAAGGATTGTGTATATCAAACCCAACTTCCAATTGTAAGGTATCATTAAATTCCATCATCATTATTTGTCAATTTAAACAAAATTTACTGAGATATTTTTAAATAAGTAACTTTTAAAACATAATCGTTTGGATATTTACTTCTTTTTTTTTCATTTTTTTTCAATTGAAGGTAAGTTTGATTATTATTAATATTCCTTCATAGGTACAAGTTAATTGTCAATATATCGAACGAACTTGGCAATGCACCATTTGTCTTTTTTTATGGAAAAGCTAATCGAATTTTAGAGTATACAGCTGAACAATTGTTTCAAATGAAAAATAAGGTTACATCAAATTCAAAATAATTTTCTAAATTTGTATTAATATTAATGTTATTTAATTAAATTTCTATAAAACTCATTCACAAAGAAGATGGAGATGCCAAAGTGGAAAAAATATTGAAAGAGTTGATAGGCCGTTCATATATTTTTGAAGTAAAACTCAATGATTACAATATTTTTCATGAAAGTTCAAGATTGACTGTTACACATGTTCATGAGATACTTTACACAAAAAAAGTCAATATTTGCTTGAAAAAATACAAAAGGTAAGTAGTTTAATACATTTCATTAAAACTTTTTGCCAATAATTTTCTTAAATCATTGTTTATAATTTAATACTATTATTTAAAATTTAAAACTATTTCATTTTAGTTTTTACAAGAACATAATTCCGTATTAGATGTCAACTTCAAAACAGTTGAAAGGGACAAAGATTTGAAAAGTCATATAGATGCTAAAGATTATGATATTACTGAACTCCTACAAAAAAAAATATGTACACGGGAGTAAGTTATCACGTATATTATTTAAACATTTAAAATCATTATTTCTCTTAAACAAATAAAACTTATCTTAAAATTACATAAATTTGTAGGTATACAAAAATGATAAAAGAAGCTCGAGATCATACAAATTGAATAAAGTTCATTTAAAGTGATAAGACTTTTAGTTTTTATTTTAATATTTTGTTGGCATAATTAATAATATTTTTTACAATATCTTCTAGATATTTTTTCTACCTCCAATATTATTTATCATATATCTTAAAGTTTATTAATTTGTTAATTAAAATTTTTATTTTTATTATGATTTGATATTTTAATTGTAATATTTATATCTTATATATATTTTGAACATGTTAATAATTTAATAATATTAATTTATATTTTTATTTAAATTTAAATAAAATAAAAATAATTTGTGCATCGCACAGAAAACAAACTAGTTAATTATAATAATTTGAGATCAATTTTTTATTTTTTAAAATTTTTTTCTCACCACTATTTCTTATGGGACGACAATATCTATGACTTTCTTGTTTGGAGCCGTAACTAATGCTTTCAAACACTTGCTTTTACATTACTTATTGAATACTTGGAAACTTGTTGAGAATTTTGCTGGAAAATTGAATAAGAAATCTTTTTGATGTAATAGCTAACATGAGAAGAACATGGAGCTAGAAACATTGCATTTACCATGTCATGTTGTTCGATGGTGTGGGCTTAAAGTTGAAGCTTTAAATTTACATCCTTCTTTTCTTGGCATTTTGAAAAAGAAATCTTTTGGTTTGTATAAATGAATGGCAGAATTTGGAGCTTGATCTTAGGCTTTTGGTGGGAAGTCTTAGTTCTTAAGGGCAGGTACTTCTGATCCTAACTTCTTGGTCCTGAAAATTAGTTTTAAATCAACATCATTGACACAGAGGGAATAGAGAATGTAGTATACATAAGGATGCTCTCATTCTAAAAGTTTGGCCACCCACTGGCCCACTGGCAACTAAGCAATGGCCACTAATCATGTTTAATTAGCTCATAAAAGCCTTATTGATTTCGATATTAACAAACCTTTGCCAAACTAAAATCTTGTTAGCATGAATGTGGTAATTATAGCCACAAGAAACATGCCTACTGAATAACCCCTCAAAAGTCAGAAACCCAAATGACTAGGCAGCCTAACTCAAACAAATTTCAGCAAATAAAAAACCACAAATTTCACATACAACAAGTCGTCTACCCTCTGTACCAGCATATTAAAAGCTTAAAATCATAATCTTCATTGTCCATGGTAACAACAGCATTGAAGTTCATTGCACCAACTTCTAAGAATCAAATATATTCGAAATAAGAAAGCTTTAATTTGCATCTTTAGCACGACAACATTGTTTATTACAATTTACAAGTATTCAGCCATGATCTTATAGCATCAGCTTGATGAGTGAAGTTCAATTTCCTGTCAAACATTCTGCCTTCCAAGACTGCAACGTTATAATAGGTGCTGATGCAATGTTTCTTTAGGAGCCATTTTGAAAGAATTATCGTAATACAAGAATAACAAATGGATTATAGTACTCGGAGGGTTCATGCCTGTTTAACAAGTGCAAAACATTCTTTCAAAAAATATAATGGCTTTTCCCACATTGAAAACATCTAAAAGAAAATGAAAAATGAGAGCCAAGGAAAGAAGATCAGAGCTACTGAGATGGCCATAGCCTATAGCATCTACTCGGTTGCAAATCTACGTATTTTCAGTGCTTTAACAGTTGGTTTAATTCAGATTATTTAGAAGTCCAAAGCTCATATCGTTTTGATGGAAGATTCAAAATTTTTCAAGAGTTCAGGAAGTTTTTATCATTATTTGTTAGAGACTGTCACTTGCTTATTTCTGATTGTTAGAATATGATTTGAAAGATTAATGAAGATATAATCAGAAGAAAAATGTTTCATATCCGATATTAGAGAAATTTTATGTATAAAATTTGTTAGCATTAAGGAGGCTATAGACCTAACTGAAACTTCAACCTTTCATATATTAAAAATGCAACCAAACTTATTTTTTAAGACAATTTTTATTTTTTAGTGTAAAATGAGATACACGGAAATTGAGAAATTGGATAGAGGAAAATGAGAAATCAAAACCGGGCGCACGGCTTGGACATTGCCACAACTCCTCAAGTTACAACAGCCACATAACTCGCGGGCTTAGAATCTTAGCCGCTAAAACCAACTCTTAAAATTAAAAAAATCCCCTTTGCCTTTGGCAACTCCTCTTTCTTTGACTACCTGTTTTTTTTTTTTTTGTTAGTCAGGGTTTGAGAACTATTCTTGAAGAAGTAAAATGTGTTCTTCATTTGCAGCAGTCTCACCTTCAGTGAGAACTAAGTTCTTAAACCCAATCTCTAACACGTTTCCTGCTCCTTCCAGAATCTATCGTCAGCCAAGTAAACTAATCTTCAACTTGTTATTCCTTTACTGTGGTTTACTTTTATTTTTGAAAACTATACTTTATCGTTCTATGTCTGCCATTCACTTGAAGGAAACAAATGCGAGATGAGCAGAAGGGGTTTTGCTTTAAAGGGAATTGTGGCGTCTGGTGTCTCAGTCATGGGCTCTTCCTTGACTAGTGAACCTGTTCAAGGTCAGTTTTTAACTATTAGCCTATTAGTTCTTGTTGTTCTATCATCTTTATCCATCCATCCTATCGTTTATTTGTTTCTCAAAACTGGAATTACTTTTGTTGTTTCCCGGAATCTGGGTAACTAACGATATTAGTAAAAGGTGAGTTGGTGACAGATTTCAAGATAGTTTGGCCCTACAAAATACTTTTACCAGAGATTTTGTGATAACTTCTGTCTTAGAGTAGGACCAAGCTATTGCTGAAGCATAACTAGGTTTTGTTCACATAGGGCAGTCTACGGATGAGACTGCAACCAAACTACATTTGCAAATATAGAATTCTTTTGGGAACAACAATTTTACTATATTTTTCACATTTCCTTTTGGTGAATTTTGGCATAACTGTTTCTGAACACTAGGTTCTTGCATTTGTGTAAATGGAACTTGTTTAAGTTGAATTTTTTTTCTATAGGAGTGGAGAGATTACCATTCAAGCCAGAGGGTTACAATTTCTGGACATGGCGTGGTCGGAAAATACATTATGTAGTACAAGGAGATGGGTTCCCAATTGTTCTTATTCACGGATTTGGTGCTTCTGCCTTCCATTGGAGGTTTGCCATCGTGTGCTCGTCTTTGTTTTAGGCTGTGTCCATGTCATAATTTTAAGCATGCAGACATTTATCCTGTTTTCTCTTGGTTCCCAAAATTGCAAACTATTCTAGAGACCTGCCTCGATTCCACATGAATCGGTTGCAGATATGCTTAATTAGTAGCTCATTTGAGGATTTAACATAAATGATTTCATGGTTACTGAAAAAAAATAGAAGATATTATTCAAAATTCTTGCCTGTACTAATTCTCCTTTGGAGAGCATGGTATTGTCCCAAGAAGCTAGCATGAAAATATATATTCATTAACCCCACCCAAACTAGTTCTGGATTAGTTTTCAGTTAACTGTAACTAGTGTACCTTTTAATTTAAATTTTAATAGCAGTTTCTGGTGAAACTGAAACAATGAGAATTAGAGGCTCAAAGCTGAAAATATTCATCGCATACTTGTTAATTTTGACTATTGTTATCTTCTGATAGTATTATGATCTCAGGTTCTAAGTCATATCTGCCTTAAATGCTCTTTCTGTGTTCCAAATTGCAGGTATAACATACCTGAATTGGCTAAAAGTTACAAAGTTTATGCCATAGACTTGCTAGGATTTGGATGGAGTGAGAAAGCAATTATTGAGTATAATGCAATGATATGGGGAGATCAAGTTGTTGATTTTTTGAAGGAGATAGTAAAAGAGCCAGCAGTTTTAATTGGAAACAGGTAGGAACCAAGAATAAGCAACAGTTTTCTCTTCTCTCCATGCCTGCTGCATCTATGATCAAATGATATGATAAAATAGAAGTTTAAATACTCAGGACTTTCAGCAATCACAACAAATGAATCTTAACATGCTATTGTCTGATATTCAAGGAACAAGCTGCAATTTGGTTTTTTGCTAGTAAAAATTCCTATATGCATGATTATATTATATGCTATACACATGAGTCTGAGTTACATCTTGAAACAAAGCTCTCATGATAGTTGGTGTAGTTTCCATGCTAAGAGCCTGATCTTCTCAAGCCACAATTCCAAATTTTGAATTAGGACAAAACTTATTGCTGTGAGTTTTACTTTCAATTTTGAATTTCTGGTTTTGTACTTGCAGTTACAAAGAAGTACAATGAGTTTCTTGGGCCAGAAAATCTGGTTTCAGCTTTACCAATATTTTATATATCTTCAAACAATCTATTAAGATTTCTAATTTTTATAAGATCAATGGTAACCCACTTGACTGCAGGGTTTTGTTTCATTATAGGATAGATACCCTTAGGATATTCATCCTTCGAGTCAGGGGTTTAGAGGCTTCTCATATTGGGTGCCCTTAATGCTGTATTTGAGAACTGAGACATATGCATCCCTTGAGAACTTGCTCCCCCTAATGCATAGCCTTCAAGCATGCCCTTCTCTACAAACGCTCAACTTCAGGTCTGCACTTTTGTCCATAAATTCATTGGCTCATTTCTTTGATTCCTTAGATGCTATAAGTTGTATTCTTGTATGCTGAGATCAATTAACTCGTTAAGTAAATCATGTATGAGATTATGCTGAGCCATCACATGCTAACCTCACCAGTCACCACTGATTTTATAACCTAATCCTTTCTTCTATTCTGTACATTACAGAAAATAGTTTATTCTTTCCTTTACTATCATTCTCTTTACCCATTAGCTGGATTACATCACCGGATATAGCTCTCATCACACTATCCAACCACCCTATGTACCAAGATTCACACCTAAAATCTCAAACTTCTACAAGGAAAAAGGCTAGCAGCCATTGGCTTTATTACGGGGTCTATAAAAATGGATTGTTTATAAGGTCTGTGCTATATATCCCTGTATCCTAGAAGATGGTGGTGTACTAACAGACCTCTAATGTATTTCTAAGGTGTTGAAGTCTTGCCATTTTCACAATTCATGTAGCAATTTATTTCTCTTTTGACACAACATACAAAGTAACAGTCTGTTATTCATGGTAAATTTCAGTCTTGGAGGATTTACTGCTTTGATTGCAGCAGTGGGGTTGCCTGAACAAGTGGTTGGACTCACATTACTGAATTCTGCTGGACAATTTGGAGACACAAAGGCTAAAACCACCAAATCTGAGGAAACATTCTTGCAGAAATTTATTCTAAAGCCATTGAAGGAAATTTTCCAGCGTGTAGTTCTTGGGATTTTGTTCTGGCAATCAAAGCAACCTACTCGTATTGAATCCGTCCTAAAAAAGGTATGTTACTTACTGTCATATTTAATTAGGCTCCCTTACAAAGTTTCTGAAATTTTGAATGTTTAGATTGTTTTTATGAGCTCAAAGTCTATCATAACCATACGTGTATCCTAAGACATTGCATCAGCAATATTCTATGGTTCCCTGAAGCCATCAAGCCACCGATAATAGTGCAGATTTAGCAATGTTTCTAACTGATTTTTCATGGGATGAGAAGGAGAATGGCTTTTCTCCATCTGTCATACTTTCACAGCATTCTACTATATTGAGGTTCTTGAAGTCAAGTTGTATCTATCATGCACTATGGTGATATTGTTTGAGATTTTATGCATATGATAGTCACTATCTTTTCATTACTGCAGTTGTATATCAATACCTCCAATGTGGACGATTATCTAGTGGAATCCATAAAAATACCAGCAGATGATCCCAATGCTGGAGAAGTGTACTATAGGTATGCATGTCTATGGACTCCCTGATTCTGTCCCAAAGATAATATATGCTTCAGGATGAGGATTCAATTATGTGAATACCTATCTAGACCTTTCAAAATGAAAGTGAGTACCGTACATCTTCAACAGCTTGTTCATCAATTCAGGGATTTAAAAAATGGCGTCTGTAAAATTAGCTGCTAACTCATAGTTCTGCATCTCTCTTTCTTTATTATCTTCCTATTCTAGTCTAACCCTACGTTCATTTTATTCTAATGTTGATTCTGCTGATCATCTACAGGTTAATGACACAGTTCATGTTGAATCAATCTGAGTACACTCTGGACAGTTTCTTGAGCAAGCTAACTTGCCCACTGCTGTTACTTTGGGGTGACTTAGACCCTTGGGTGGGTCCTGCCAAGGCTAACCGAATCAAAGAATTCTACCCAAACACAACTCTTGTAAACTTACAGGCAGGGCACTGTCCACATGATGAAGTTCCAGAGCTTGTTAATAAGGCTTTGGTGGACTGGTTGTCAACTCTGGCAGCAAAAGCTTCTCTCCAAACAGTGTGAAGATGTCCAGTTTTATGACATTGTTGCTCAACATGACTATTGGTTTACTTGTAATATAACTGTAAATCCATTGGTCGAAGTAAATTCTTGAAGCCACTATATTTTTCATATATATGCAAGATAGTTGGTCATTGTTTATCACTATTGGATTCATTTTTGTTCAGTGGCAGAAACAAATTATAGCAGACCACCATAAGTTTTTCTAGTTAACAGTAAAGAGAATGGAATGCTTATTTCCGATATAATGTCAATTCAAGGTTCTCTTGAGTTTAAAAGTTGGCTAAAATATGAATATATATATATATATATATATATATATATATCTGCTTTTGTCCTTTCTTCATTGGCCAGAAGTATATATAATAATTCGCATATTTATATTTGTTTATTTTGAATCAAATAAGTACAAATTATGAAAATTATTCAATCATAATTTATATCAATATGTTAAATATAAAATTAATTTTTTTAATTTTTTCTAACTTCATATGCAATTTTTATTAAAATTTTAAATCTTATTATTTCGTATTTTTTTCATATCATGTTTAAAATTATCATTTTTTTTTTTCATGAAGCAAGCTTTAATTTATAAGAAATACAAATTTAATTTTTCACATTTTAGCACCAGCATTAATCTAGTTTTTTTTTTTTTTTTTGAAATAAAAGCATCAATCTTGTTTAAGTATAACAAAAAGATAAACATATCAAATAGCCAAGAAGAGGGCCTGAACTGTCATCGTGTAAGGACAGACTAACAACACTTCCCTTCAAACTTTTTAATTAAAGGAAAGAAATCAAAATTCTATTTGTTTGGAACATCAGAAGATACGAGCTGAGAGTCACTAGCCTCCTTTTTTTCAAACTAAATCTCAGATTACCTCTTTTATATAGTTGACATGGCTGAGAAAAGCAAAATTTTGATAATTGGAGGCACCGGGTATATGGGCAAATTCATTGTGGAGGCAAGCACCAAACTGGGGCACCCCACTTTTGTATTGGTCAGGGAAAGGACGGTTTCTGATCCTGAAAAATCAAAGCTGATAGAGAGTTTCAAGGGCTCTGGAGTAACACTACTTTATGTATGTTCTTATACTTGGAGTGATTTCAATAGTTTAATGGAGCTGAAGTCTGGAAGTTTTGGTTATTGAGTTTTATGCTCTTTCCAATTTTGGTGCTTTGACAATTACCACAGGGTGATATCTATGATCATGAGAGCTTGTTAAGGGCAATCAAGCAAGTTGATGTTGTGATCTCCACGTTAGGCACACAACAGCTAGCAGATCAAGTAGGGATAATTGAAGCCATCAAAGAAGCTGGAAATGTCAAGGCATGCTGTTTCAGTTTTTTACTTCAATACTTCATCATTTTCTCTGGATTTTCGGTTGTTCTTTTGTTGAATTGAAGAAGCAATAGAGGTTAATTGTGATAATGAAATGATGGGTTTCAGAGATTCCTTCCATCAGAGTTTGGCATGGATGCAGATCGTGTCCATGCGGTGGAGCCAGCTGCAAGCATATTCAAGATCAAGGCTAAAATTCGAAAAGCAATTGAGGCAGAAGGTATTCCATACACTTATATCTCATCCAATGCCTTTGCAGGGCATTTCTTGCCAAACTTAATGCAGGAAAATGCCACCGTTCCTCCTAGGGACAAGGTAGTCATACTAGGAGATGGAATTCCCAAAGGTATGTGCACAAGCTTTGATCTTTCTTGAATAATTCTGACTTTCTTGTGCTTTAAATTGTACTTTGATTATGAGGGAATGGCTTCAACCTGTTGATGCAACTTATATTAGATCAATTACAGGGTTGCAGCTGATAGGGCTATGGTGTTTTTTCATGTTTCAGCTATTTTTGTCCAGGAAGATGACATAGCAACTTACGCTATTAAAGCAGCTGAAGATCCAAGAACCTTGAACAAGATTCTTTATATGAGGCCCCCTTCCAATGTTTTGTCTTTCAATGAAATAGTCTCCCTATGGGAGAGGAAACTTGGCAAGACCCTTGAAAAGAGCTATGTTCCGGAGGAACAACTTCTTCAGACCATTAACGGTAAAAACTCATACCAGTTGTTATATACTTTTTAGTCCATTTCCACTTATCAGATTATATAATTCAAAGTACTGGGAACTTCAAATTTGCCATCCAAAAAAAATAGTATATAAAACAAAAAATGGAGTTGGTGGCGATTGGCGAAATTAGTTTAAAATTGAAAGCTTTAAGTCAAAGTTAACCGTCCTAAATAAGTAAAATGCTAATGGCCAAAAAGACAAGGTACAATACCAACCTATCTGTTGTCATGATCTAGCTGTATTTGACAATTTAGGTTATTGGTTTCTTTTACTAATGGATGACAAGCTGAATTATCTAATAAATTTTGCTTGCATCCGAAGCCAAAGCGATTTAGCAGTTCCATGGGGTACAAACCAGAAATATTTTACTATATTATCATTTATCAGTGCTTCATTAGCATGATGATCCAGAATTTGGATTTTGAGTGCCCATATTCTACTAATTTAAAGTGTTTAGGCTCAATCAAATAGGTTTATGCATGAGTAAACTAAGGGCATAAAGTTTGTTGGACTTGACTGATTCTTTTATGGTTCACGGACTTCAGTAAATATAAAGATGCTAGCAGTACTCCCTAATCTGTCCTGCTTGGTTTTCTGCAGAGTCACCTACCCCCTGGAATTTCATTTTGTCGTTCGGCCATCCTATGTTGGTGAAGGGAGAGGCTTCAAATTTCGAGATAGAAGCTTGTTTTGGTGTGGAGGCATCTGAGCTTTATCCTGAAGTGAAATATACTACTGTTGATGAATACCTGCATCAGTTTGTCTAAAATGTTAGCAAACAACACAGCAAATGTGTATGCTTAACAAAAATATGTGGCCATGTTTAAAATAAAAACAATTAAATGTAACCATTTTCATGGAGATGAACAGCAGTTGTAGCTTGTCCTTTTTTTTTCTTTTTTGCATGTAGGCCTTGTTTATTCCACTTACCATATGCCTACATTACTAATTTAAACATAAAACTTTTGAACCCAATAGGTCAAGCAAACTTTCATTCCTGGAATTCTCTGTTGAATGTTGATAAAGCCAAATGTGTTATTGTTTCCAATGGTAACAAATGATTTCAGCAGTCTATAACAGATAGCTCCAACTGAAATGACATTTTCAGAGATTATTTTAACAATATAATGGGATAATTCTTTCTATTTCCCTCTGTCATCCAGAATTTTTAGTAAAAATCAGTTTGATAGCTGAATTTTAGTTTAGATTGTGGAATATACCTTCCGGTAGCACTAATATTGTCGGATTCTTCATTAGGTTTTATCTGAAACCCTAGATCGAACAAAACCATTCAGTGTCGAATGATATTTAAGCCTTGTTTGCAATCCAGATGACAATATTTCAAGAAAAATGTCATTTTGATGTTTCTGCAACACCTTGTTTTACAACTAAAGACAATCAACAATGCAGCCAAAAGTAGCTGACCTTGTTGTCCAAGTTCAAAAAGTCCAAAAAATAATGGCAGATGCTAAATTATGTTTTCTAAGAAGATTATCCAGGTTGATAGTTCAGCAAAGGAACAATTTTTCAGCAACTAAAGTCACTTTCACAATAAATGAATCAAATTTAAATGGGAAAAAAGGACAAGTAAGCAGCTATAGCTTCCAGGGAGAGAGAGAGGACATGCACTCAATAACAAGGACTTAAAAAACTTCTTTGTCCAGCACAAGCCGAGCAGGTAATGCAACTAAGAGGCAGAGAAGGACGAGACAAAAGCATCCTCGATGGAAGCTTAGAAATCACAGGAAACAAAGAGTATGGAAGTTGTGAAATTGCTGGAATAAAACCTTAACTGTCCACCCCAAAGGCCATACTCTTCACCGATGCATATGCTTTGTAACCATCGGATTCCTTAAATTTAATAAGCATAAAGCATCTTCATCCACGCTTCTTTGGATACATTTTTGCCGAATTCTTGTCCCTCCAAGATTTTTTTAACATTGTTTAAAAAGATTATAAGAAAAACAAGCTGGCTGAGAGTTTTGGTTGAGTTTCAGAAAAATGGAGAACTTGTCACGAAGCAACAAAGCTTCTCAGCCTCATTCCTCTGCTCCATTGAAGCAAAGGCGGAGTGGTTATGAGCCATCAGATACAGAGACTGAATGGCATGAAAGTCCCTGGCATGATCATAACCGGAAGATCGGGACATCCACTCTTGTATTGGCAGATAAAATTGAGTCCAATTTGCCAAGAAACATTAGCCCTTTGAAACTCGGCCGAAAACATTCTTCAAAGGTTGAATATGATAAAGGGTCTCCACCTAGAACCAGTCCTCTTCCAAGGAGACATAATAGTAGCAAGTCTCCTTACAAGACAAGGAGAGATGATGGTAGAAATATTAGCCCCTTGTCGAAGTCAAAATCCGATCGTTGGAGGCATGTATCTCCTTATAAACCTGGAAGAGAGGAGCATAAATTACATAATGAAATGGGAAATGGCGAGATTGCAGACTTAAACAGGAAGCAAGGCCGTAGAACTCCAACAAGAGATGAAGTGGGAACAATTGGGCAGCTTCTTGAGGCTGATAGAGGGAATGAAAATTCCAACTATAATCATCGATCAGAAACTGCACCACCAAGACAAAGATTTAGAGAGAAGGACCAACAGAACAATGTTGGTTATGATCAAGTGGAGCAAAGAGGGGAACGAACACTCTCTCCAATCTCAAGGAACATGATACGCAAGCAAAGAGAAGCTTCCCATGTGAAACTACAATCAGGAGATGAAATCAATGAAATGGTTGCCAATGAAAAGATTTCTAAAAGCCCTATATATAATGCTGCTATTTTTGAAAGCACAGAGTCCATTTCACCTGGTGATATCTTCTTTTCTCGTGATGCTGCAGCCTTGGCAATGGAAAAGAATGTCTTGCCAAATAATGGTAGCTTTGAAAATCATGTTCTTCCAAAGCCACCAATGTATGCCCAAAAAGATTCCACATCCCATCAACGAATGAGAGCTAATGGAAATGTTGATCCGAAAGCTCGATGGTCCAGCTTATCACGAACAACTATGACTTCTAGTTCAGCTGCTAGCAGACATAGTAGTGGTAAGCTTAGAACTGAAAGTAGTAAGATAAGTGATAATAGCGGGAGGAGTAGTAGTGTAAACTCAGGTAAGTTCACAGCCAATAGACTAAAGGGCCAAAGTGAGGCCTGGTTTGCTTGTGTGATGAGGAAAGGACCCTGCAGGACCTCAAAGAAATCACCAGAAAAGCAAGCCTTTGATGAGGCCTTTTTCATTGCGAAGGCATTTGTTGTTGAAAAACTGAGGCAATTTTGGGCTGATAAATATCAACCAACTTCTTTGAATGGATTCACCTGTCACAAACAAGAAGCTGAGCTTCTGAAGCAACTTGTAAGTCCTTTACCCTAGAGTCTTTTGTTCCTTATCTGATTTCTCATCCACTGAATATGCTGCAATCATGTTTTAATTTGTGATGCAATTCATTCCATAGACAGAAAAATTATTGTAAAGTTCTTCCCTTATGGTTTGTTGCACCTTCCAGGTATCACATGAGAGCTATCCTCATATATTGTTCAAAGGACCATCTGGTTCTGGGAAAAGAGCACTAACAATGGCTTTCCTGCGAGAAATATACGGCGACTCTAGTTGGAATGTGTGCCTCTGGCCACACAAAAAAATACTAGATTGTTTTTGACATTTTAAAATTTGTTAGATTTAGGCTGACTCTAGTCTTTTCTTTTTCCATTTTGTACAGGTATCTCATGAATTAAAACAATTCCAGGTGCAGGTATTGTATAATTTCTTTATGCGAATTTCTCAACATGTTAGAGAAATATTAAATAAAGCCTTAAAGTTCATACTCTGACTTCAAATTCTATGACCATTAGATATCTAAATGTGTCCTGTTCTTGAAAGCTATATATATCTAATTAGAATTTGAAATTTCTGACCAATTAAATGTGTAATTTTAGTAGAACATATGAATGAAATCTAACGTTTCACAGATTTAGATTTTTTTGTTTTTAAAAAAAAAAGACGCCGCAGCCTGGTAATAGAGGAAAGGGTTGCGGATACCTAAAACGAATTAAACTAAGCTCCAGCTTCACAGATTTAGAGTTTGACATCTAGTGATTTGAATCTGGACAGGAGAAAAGGCCAATGCAAGTTATTGTTCCACTTGCTTCCAGTACTCATCATGTGGAGCTTAATGTAAACTTGGAAACAAATGCTAGATATGCATTAATGGGATTAGTCAAAGAAATAAGCACCAATTATACAATTACCCCTGAAACCAGTACTGCTAATCTCAAGGCAGATTACAAAGGTTTAATTCTTTTTTTTTTCTTTAATATGTACAAGCAAACTTCCTCTTGAACAGTTTAAAGCAATCAACTTAAAGCTAATAAGGTTCTGTGTTTATTTCAGTTATAGTTCTTTATAATGTTGACAAGGCACCAGAGAGTATGCATCACTTGATAAAATGGATTATGGACTGTTATTCAGATTCGTGTAAATTCATACTCTGCTGTGAAGATGGCAAAGACATCCTAGAATCAGTAAAGAATCGCTGCAAAGTTATAAAAGTAGATGCCCCAGGAACTCATGAAGTAAGCATTCCTATAATTTTTGCAGTGTAACTCATTTCTTTTCACAGTTGAATGTATATGGAAATCGTATTATGTCAACATATCTTGATTGCTTTCATTTTGCACAATGACTTGCTTACTGTTACCCTTTCCAAGCTCCTCAAGGTGGAACCTGCGGCCTCTATTTTCGCCATTTTGAGGTTTAGTGCTTGTATTGTAGTAACATTATAATTCAATCCTTGATGGCTAGGGATGAATGCAAAGTGACTTCCCTTTCTTGATTTTCATGCAAAAAGATGGGACCAATACCAGTCATGGAGAGATGTCATGAATAAACTATTTGTAATAATGAATCTTTTGGCCAATTGGGGCATAAAAAATGTTGTGTAGGATTGACCAGATAACTTGCTTGCCAAGTGCTTACATGTAATCATGTTACCGACTGTTACTTTGCAGATCATGGAGGTACTTATTCAGATTGCAAGGAAGGAGGAGTTTGATCTCTCCATGAACTTCGCTGCTAAAATTGCTGCCAAATCAAAGCAAAACCTGAGAAAAGCAATCATGGCTCTTGAAGCCTGCAAAGCACACAAGTAAGAACTTGAAGCAAATCTCCCTAAATTTCCAATAAATTTATAGAACCCATTTCCCCACCCACCCCATAAAAAGACCGCAAACCATATTTGTTCTTAAGATGTGATGCTCTGCCAATGCAGCTATCCTTTTGCTGATGATCAACCAATTCCACTTGGATGGGAAGAGGTCTTGATAGAGCTTACATCAGAAATTCTGGCCGATCCATCACATAATAAGTAAGTTTTTTAGCTTTTCCTTCTTTCGTTTTTTTTTCCCCTTCTTTCTTTCCACCTCAAGAATGAAGACGGAAAGAAATATGGTCCTTCAAACTATACAAACCTCGAAATGTTCTCTTGCTTATATGGAAAAACAGAAGTGACATTCCGCATATATGATTTTGTCAGATTATACATAATACGGGGAAAGATTCAAAAGCTTCTTGCGGGTTTTGTTCATCCTAAACTGATCCTTCTGGTGATGAATTTGAAACCTTAGAATTATTCAATCATAAATTTACCAACAATCCCGTTTTTCTGATATAGTTGTTTTCCCAACCTGCAGAAGCTGGTAGAACAATTTCTTAAGCAAGTTGAAGCTGGTTTAAAAAGGGAACTTTGTTATTGGCATGCTTATTATGTAAGTTCTGTCCTGCCCTTGTTACTTTTTCTGCAGGCAGTCAAAAGTAACTCGAGTTTATTGTTACAGGACAAGAGGCTCCCAACGGGAACAAGTGCCCTGTTGAAATTAGAAGGTAATATGAAAATGCCGAGGTTCAAACTTTGTCATTTCTTACGATGCTTCTACATTGGTCTTAAATTTTGAGAAAAATACTCAGTTTCCGCCTTTTTTTTCTTTTTCAGAGTTCGTGGCCAAGTTTATAGGCATATATTCGAAGAGTTCCTATAATGTGTAATACTTCTGCTGAACTATACTTTTGTTCAAATCATTTTGTTGCAGTAGATACTGGCTTTTTCAGAATAGGAATTTCTGTTGCAAAGATTGGTCATAATCCTGCTGGTATTGTTGTAGAAATATGTTATCAAAAATGGATTGGACAAGAACAATGGAGCTCAATTGTCAGACAGAAGCATATTAGACTTGTATCAATGAATGAAATGCTGTTCCAATTTTGGATCTACTTCAAGGGCGTTTTGGTGAAAATATTTCATGATAGTTTGATAGTTTGAGGGAAGGTTTTTGGAAGTTAAAACCTCATCAAGTCATCCTTAAAACATTAGTGTGACTATAAGTCACAATTAGATTGAACCTAGGTCCCCAAACTCAAACTTTGGGCATATGCTACATTTCGACCAAATGCTGAGTAATCTGGTTCCTTCAAGATTGTGCCACAACTGGAAAAAAAACTGTCCAACACCCAATCCACTACAATGTTAGAGAGAAAAGCATGGATGGAAGAATAGAAAGAAAAAAAAAATGTCCCAAGATATATGTATTTGGGCTATATTTTTCACCCAGTATGACCACACAATAAGAAAATAGCATCCCCAGTGCAGATAAAAGTAGTTAACTAAATACATGAGAACCCATAGTAAAACCTTCATGTTGGCTATACATTTTGCCTAGTGTTACCATATAACAAGAAAATATCATCAGTCAGGATAGGTAACAGTGTTCAACTACATACATGAGAACCCCAGAATAAAACTTAACAGTCTATCCAAAAAGCTTCTAATCTTTAATATCCGCTTGTTCTATGTTGATTCCAGAATAATTAAAAGCAGGAAAACAAGCTTATCATCCAAATTTCACTTTTCACAATCACTTTTCAGTCTCTTCGTGTACCACTACTACTTGCAGACTTCTTATCAGCATACCTCTGTCAAAAGGAAAAGATATTACATCATAAGTTCCAAGACGAAAGGAATAAATCTCCCTTATTGCAGGATCCACAAAAACAATTGAAAAACTGAAAGTAAAGAAACTTATTTAGGTCATTCAACTAATACCTGTTTTCCAATATCGAAGGGGATATATTTGTATTTGATCATGAGAAGAATTTGCCGTTTCATTGTGAGGAAAAATAGAAAAATCCAGTAGCACAACAATATTGGCCAGAAAACAGGTACATCCAACATGGAGAAGAAAGTCAATACAAATGCCACAAGAAAAGCCTTTGTGATAGCATACCTGAAACCATGAATGAAAATCTAGTGAAAATATGCTTCAAAATAGTGTATAACGAAAAAGTACAGAACTCAACAACTTAAAAACTTACGATAAATGGCATAAGTTAAAATCAGGCTACAAGTTCATAAGAACACGCATCAAATCAAACCAACCAAGAGAAACAACATCAAAAACCCTTTAAGCATATGCAGTAAGCTAGCTCAAACAGTATGAAAAGACTTGTCTTAAGCTAAAGTTTTACACACAATTATAACAGAAAGCTATTAGATGTCGGATCAAAACATATCCAGTTCCGACAATCAACCACCGATAATCTCACTTCTAAAAAAAGCTCTTGGAAAACCATAGCTACCAATATCTTCATGTTTATACAAAACAGCTAAGTTCACCATAAAAGCTTGTTCTAAGTGATATGGGAAAGTTGCCCCAACTAACAACCGAATAGGCTGACATGTAACATTGCAAATTTAATAAGACATTGCATCTGATTTGCTAAGCCTTCAGCTGGCACGGTAAGAAATTCCATGCAATAATAATTTCTCCTCTAAAAAAGATTAAAACGGAAATTTTCCAATATAATCTTAATTGGGGTAAATGAAAGGAAACTATTAACATGTAACAAATAGCAAAATCAGAAATTACCAGAACTTGAATTCAGGTAAGCGACGAATAAAAGGCTTGAATTCATCAGAACCTTTAGTTGGCAATGAAGCCACATCCAAAGCTTCAAGCTCAGGGTCAACTTTGGGAGATAAAAATCCAATCAATAGATTCAATATGTAAATCCCCAAACCGTATGAAATTACATAAAACCCTTGAACGTAGTAAACCCGTAAAGCGTACATCATCCCCACCACCAATGTTCCTAGCCATCTTTGTTTCGTATGCGGCGTTGACCTATCGAGAAAATATTGAAATATCCTCGAAAATTCACTGTTCCATTTCGCTATTGGCGTCGCACCTCCATCACTTTCCGATCCCTCCATAACAAAAAAAAAAAAAAAAAAAAGTTAGTAATTGGCCGAAAAAGTTTGAGGGATGGGGCAGTAAGGATTTCCAGTTAAAATCAGGTAAAGAAGAAGGTTAATTTAAGGTTTTGGCTTTTCAGCAAAGTTTCATTGATTCTCTGGTTCTCAATTTTCTTTCTTTTTTTTTTTTTTTTTTTTTTTTTTTTTGCAGAGAAGTGAAATAAGTGCGCAAAAAGAAAATTATTTTCTATATGGATAAGGCGATGAGCTACGTGGCTGTCAAAGTGGAAGCCAAGGAGAGGAAATTGCTGTGGTTTGTGGGCCTTGAGGGCCTCCAAGCCCGTTTCTTCGTTCGTTTCAAATATAAAATAATAATACAATATGAATACAATAAAAAAATATAAAAATAACATAATTTAAAATTTAAATAATAATTATATATGAGTTTAATAAAATTAAAAAAATATTTGTTATATTTTCACATCAATATAAATTATAATACATAATTTTCACATAAAATATAATAAAAATATATAAATTTTAATATTTTATACAACACAAAATCAATACACGGATCTTAAAGTTTTTATTTAGGAAACAAATTTTCTTAGGTATTAATTATTTAAAAAATATATTCTTAATTAGTAAACGATTGAATTAAAACAGATTTTTTTTGCCAGTTAATTAAAACTAACAATTGAAACTATTAAATTGATAAATTTTGTTAAATTTATACATAACAAAAAAAGAAATAACTCAAAAATATTTATCAAAATGAAAATTTGATCTAATTTGGTGTTGTGTTTTGGCAAAAGGGTAAAAAGGTCTTTGAATACATATTTAATAATCTTTTAAATTTTTATAGTCTTATTATAATCAATTAAGCTCTCAAATATCTATTTTCATCAATTAAATTCTTACTAGATGAAGATTAGTTAACTATCAATACTAATTTTCATTTAATAAATGGTTCAATTGGGATAAAAATAAATGTTTAAGAAGGTGTTTGATTTGTAGATTTTTAAATTTTGAGAGAAAAAGTGATTTTAAAAGAAAGTGATATTAAAGAGAATGTGTGATTTTTTAGTTTTATTCACATAAAAAATGTTTGTATTAGGTTTAGAGAAATTTAAGATTATCTAATAAAATCTTTTACTATATTGTCTTTGATTACACGTGAATAATACGATACATTCATAACACATTATACGGGAATCAAACATTATTTTAGTTGAAATGAAAGAATTTTTGAAATTTTTTTTTTTCATAATTTCAACAAAAATAATTTTACAATCCTAATTACTATCCTTATGTTAATTGTCTCTATACAAAGAAAATACGCAGATTAATCTTCACAATAAGATCTACGTACAGGGTTGGAAAGGGGTGATAAATCCCTTCCTAGTGGTATTCCCCTAAAACAAATTTTATAAATAATAATATTAAGTAAATGCATTTTAGATTTTATATATAATAATATTAAAAATATTTTTTTATTTAAACTTTTGTTATAAGTAATAATATCTATTACGAATTTTGTCTTAAAAATGAATTTTTTTTAAAATTTTTGAATTTTGATAAAAAGGTTTTAATATCCAATGTATTTTTTATTTTAAAAACACGATCTTTATTAAAATTTCAAATTTTTAAAAATAAAATTTCAACATCCACTATATTTTTATCTTTAAAATGAAAATTTTGTTAAAAATTTTAAAATTTGAAAAATAAAATTTTAATATTCATTACGTTTTTTATCTTAAAAACACAAATTTTGTTAAATTCCATAATTTTGAAAATAAAGTTTCAACATCAACTATGTTTTTTATCTTAAAAATGCATTCTTTGTTAAAATTTTAAAATTTTGAAAATGAAATTTCAACATCCACTACTTTTTTTTTAATAAAAAACATTGTCTATATTCAAATTTCATAATTTCAAAAATAATGTTTCAAAATCTATTTTTTTTAAAATGTAATTTTTGTTAAAATTCAAGAATTTCAAAAATAAAGTTTCAACATCCACTATATTTCTTATCTTAAAAACTTGGTTTTTGTTAAATTTTAAATTTTTGAAAATAAACTTTCAATATCCACTACATTCTTATTTTAAAAATGAGATCTTTGTTAAAATTTCATAATTTTAAAAATAAAGTTTCAACATACATTAGTTTCAATTGAATTAATTTTATATTTTAAAAAAAAAATTTAAATATAGTTATTATCAAGTGTCAAAGAATTAGACTTGAAATATTATATGAGTATCAGTTTGGATCTCGATTTATTATATAATTTTTTTTATATTGAATGATAAAATAAATCATAAAAACAATTTATCCATAACAAATTTGAGATAAATTTTACATCCCATCAAGAATTTTAAAAAACCTCATGGATAAGAGAGTTTATGATTCAAGGCTATTTCCCTTGTTCATGACATTATTGGAAATCTTAAAAAACTCTAGAAAATCACGTTACAAGAACCAAATATAGTAATCACATTACAAAAAAGTAAAATTCTTGGGAGGAATATTAATTTCTTAGCCAAACATCCCCTAAAGGTTCAATTAAATGCAATAAATATTAGAGGTTTAAATAAATATTAAATTTTTGCTCAAAAGTTTTATTGACTCTTTTACCTATTTATTTATACAGTCAATTTTTAGTATTAGTTTTAAAGATCCAAACTGACTGAAGAAAAAGACTTTTTTACCTTTTTAAATTTTTTACTTTTTTAATAATTTTATTTTATCAAATTGATAAAACTGAAAAGAAACAACTTTAGCCACTTTCTATCAGTCTTCAACATTTCGAGACATTTCTTCAATCTTCACACCCCTCATCATTATCCCTTTCACCCAACCACACTTCGACTCTCCATCAGACGCCAGTGAACCTCTCATCAGTTAACTTTGAGACTCTCAAGCTCAAACTTTCCTCACACTTTGCCTTTTGGTCTTTCCAATGCTTCGCTTCACACTCCGCCTGTCTCTGGTTCACCCCATATTTGTAAGTTCGGCACGACTATCAATAACACCATTGCTCCACCAGACCTCAAGTCTAAAAATTTATCAAAAGTCTGTTGGTTTTGCCCTTTGTATTTTCTATGAACAATAAAACAAGAAATGAGTTTTATTTCCTTCATTTACTTGTTAATGATGGTGATATTTAAGTTAAAGACTCTGTGGTCCAAATGAGTTGAATTCAATGCGTAACTCCTTTGTACATGGACGGTGGCCAATCACAAAAATAAGTCTAAGAAACTAAAGAAAAAGTGTGGGATTCTATTTGTTTTATTGAGATTTTTTTTATTATTATTATTATAATTTTTTTGAGTTATTTGTTTGCATAATGAGTAGGTGATGCATGTCTAGTCACGCAAATGTAACTATATGCTATAGGTCTATAGGTCCAGCTATGGCTGTCATATGGTTTTCAAAATTAAATGTGTTTTTAAGTTAGTTTGATCAGAATTGACAAAAAAACAAAAAAATTGAAAAAAAAAAAGAGACTAAGCGATTGATTTTTTTTATATATAAATTAAGTAGATTTAGTTGATTTTTTACTTTTACAATAGAATCCCTTAACCAATAAAATTGAAACTTCATAAATTGTCTTTAGATAATATATGAATAGACTTATTATAAATTGAGATTAAACATGAGTTTTGAAATTCAGATGCAATCAAATTTAAAATTTAATTTATTAATAAATTTTATTATTTATTTAATTTTAAATTTAAATTATATTTTAAAACAATAAAAATTTTCATATAATTATATATTAAAAAATTCATATATATTGAATCTAATGAATAAAGGTGGGTCAAACCCTAAGTTAAGTTTAAATGATCAATTGGATCTGCTTTAAGCCATGGATAGATTTACAAATGAATAATCAGAACAAAATAAAATAAATAAATGAAACCAAAGTTTCAAGTAAGTAATTGGAGGTGAAACCAAGGCTTTCCAGTTTCTTTTCTCAGCTTGTTCTCATTGTGAATGGATAGAGATTGATTTTTTTAAAATTACAGATGTCCACCTTAATCATAAGTAATCAATGTATTTAAGCTAAAAGAATTCACTATCACACTTGAAATAGATGATACATTTTATGCATACAACCAAAAACAAAAAGATAAAAAGTAATATGATAATAGTGGACATCTAAAATCTTGAGAAAGAAACTCAATTATTGAGATGCGTACGACTTATACAAACTTGCACCAAAAATGAATTAAATATATAGTTGGCCCGCAAACTTTCAAATTTTGATTACAGTAATACCTAAAGAATTTTTTTTGTCAGATTGATACCTAAATTTTAATTTCATAACTCAATTTACTCCAAAATTTAACTCCGTTATAAAAAAAAAACTAATGTATTTTAAATGGTCATTCAAATAACATCCCTTGTCATCAAAAAGGTCCATGTCTTCAACCTGGATTTTTTTCACATCATTCAAAATCCACATAAGATATAGGTTATAAAACCCAAAAAAAATTAACACTTATTTTTTAATCGATATAATAAAGAATTTCAAAAATCTGTTTTTTTTTTTTAAAAAAAGTTCAATTGATTGGGGGTTTTGTGTGATTGGAGTGTGGTATTTAGGACAATCGATTTAGAAAGTACAATCAATTAGGGGTTTTGTGTTTACGGCAATCGACTAGTCTTTGAAATTGGGGGTTTAGGACAATCGATTTAAAAAATGCAATTGATAAGGGGTTTTGTGTTTAAAGCAATTGATAGGCCTTTGAAATTGGGGTTTTATATTAGTGACAATGTAGGTTAAAGGTTTGAAAGTAGGAACATTAGAATAGACTTATAAAATGAGAAATTGATTTAGAAGTTGAGACATTTGGTTGTAAATTTCAAAAGAGGCAGATTTCAATATCAACCCAAACTCAAAACCCAATTTAGTGTCCAATATTGTTACATACCTCTTTTTATTTGGGCAACCATAAAATTTCTTTCCTCTATTTCATGGAGTGGTGGTGTAAATTGGAGCATTAAATAGACAATGACAAAACAAATTTCTTTAATGATTTATTGATTTTGAACTTGAGGTAGATCTACTCTTTGCCATTTGAAAAGGATCAAAGAAAGAAACAGAAAGATTGAAATAGCTTCGCTAAATACCTAAAAGAAGTCACACAATTTCAAACCCTAAATACTCACATTATATGTTGACTATTTCTTCTTTCTTCTTTTAAAACTTTTATTGAAGCTAGCTTCTTCAAAAAAAATTTATCTCAATTAAAAAATAATTTTTTTTTTGTTTTCATTTTAGGTTGATATCTAATATAGCTAATATGTCATGATATGGAAAAAATATATAATTGTGGACATAGAATTTTGTTGACAGTTGGTGTTATTTGATTAGTCATTTAAAAACGTCAAGTTTTTTCTAACGAAATTAATTTTTGGGGTAAACTGATTTACGGAATTAAACTTTATGTACCAATGTAACAAAAAAAAAAATTTAGATACCAATGTGATCAAATTTTGAAAGTTTGTAGGTCAAATATGTATTTAATCCAAAAAAATTTATCAAATATACACTAACATGTGTCACATGTCTTTTAAAAAAATTTTTGTTTCATAAACAAGAATAAGAGAAAGGCATATATCATTTAGAATATATTTAAAAAATAAAAAAAATAAATAAAAAATAAAAATAAAACATGTGTCAAAATTTTAATATCATTTATAAAATTAAAAATTTACACCTCAAATATTAACTCTTAACAAAATTTATATCTATTATTTAACGTAAAATATATATATCAACATATATTACAACGAAAATAATTAATTATCAAATTGCTAAGAGAGATAATAATTTGGATTAAATTGGAATTGATTCAAATTTTTTAGATATTACATTATGTTATGGATTTTCAAAATCTGATTTGAACCGAATTTTATTTATTTAATCCAATTCATTGATTTTAAATTTTAAATTTTTTATATTATTTTAATATATTTAATTAAATTTGGACATATATAATTATTTTTATTTTATAAAAATTTAAATATATATAAATTAATAAAAATATATAATTCGATTAGGTTCAAATATTTTCAGCTTTTTCACATTGATCCGAACTTAATAAAAACATTTAATATTTAATTTAAACCAAACCCAATAAAAAAAATCAATTCAAATTGATCAATTTGAATTGGTTTTTAGTTTTTTTTTATTTTTTTTTCACTTTTATCACTCAAAATTTTAACCTAATTGATTTATATAATCATTTTTAAAATATAATATCAAATAGATCTGAAATTCAAATTTTAAATTCTTATAATTTTTTAATCTGTTTTCGAACTATGATTTTCATTTAATAACAAAATTAATTAATTATCTTGCAATGTCGGAAACCTTGAATATCAACTATGATCACGATCTTTACATAATAAGCATCCTAAGTTTTTCTGAACAAAATTGGATTGTGATGTCTACAGAGTTGATTTTCCTACAAGGTTCGAATTGGGCGTTTTTGGCTTTGTAATTGTGAATGAGTGATTGTGATTTTCCTCACGAGGGATCGTAGCAGGATCAACTTGCCAAAATGAATCAAATCTTCAAAGGTTTAAAAAGATTTTTGCCCACTGGATGATAACCCATCATTTTTTATCTACTCAATTGCAGAGAATATTCCCAATAATCTTAGAATTCTGGTAGCCACTCACATCTAAGGTCCAAGAAAAGAAAGACAATCGCATGAGCATTGGTGACTTAAAGAGGATAAGATAATGAGTGAAAATCTTGTTTTTTATTATTATTATTATTATTATTTTTTATTGTTCGGCGAACTGCAATGAGATGTTTAAAAAAAAAATTGTAATGTATATGGTTGAAGAATAAAAATAACAAATACAATTCAATCAATCCAATACTAATTTGTTATCTCAACCAATGAAAACAAAAATTGCTATTAATTATACCTAAAACTGTAATGAGGTGTTTATGAAATGGGTTCGGTCTGGTTAATATAACTCAAAATGCTTGCTAAATGTTAGATTTGATCCGATAATTTAGGTCAATTTTAATTTAAATTATTATTAAAATTGTCATAACATATAGATTCAAAAATCTATAGCTAGATTTATCAAATGAATGGAGTCGACATCAATCTTTTTTACTATGTGTGATTGATCACCTAAAGAATCTATCATTTTAAGGAACACCTAAGCTTAAGGGTCTCTAAAAGAATAGGTTCGGGTCTATTAACCAGATCAGAGTTCGAGAGTCGGTTATATATGAGAAATGTTATAGCATCCTCACATGTCCATCCAAAAGATGGTATCATATTATTTCGAATTTATCTTAAGGTATTGAGTCTAATGGTTTCAAATTTTAAGTTAAATATTGGAAACAATTTTTAAGATTTTTCATCAATCTAGTAGAACTCTTTAAAAAATATTTCATCACCTTAAGAGTATTCAAGAATTTCATTAATTTCTTTGAAGAGGCTCTTTCGTCAAAAAAAAAAGTTTAATTATTATTAGTCGAAAATATATCTAATTATTCCACCATTTGAGCTAAATTAAAAATATTTTTTCTTTTTGAATTTCTAAAATTTTTCACCATTTGGGCCTATTTAGAAATTCTTTTTATTTTTTTATTTAGAAAGAAAATAATATGACAATTGCTTTTATTGAAAATTTTCATCTAAATTATTCCATAATCTATGCTAAATTTAGAGAAGATTTCTCACTTAGAGATTTCTTATAAATTTACCATTTGAAATTTTTAAGAATTTCATCCTTAGATAATTATCAAATATTTTCAATCCAAATCTTTATTTAAAAAAAAATACAATTACTTGTATTGAAATTTTATTTAAATCATTCCACCATTTGGATCAAATTTAGAGTAAATTTCTCATTCAGAGATTTCTTAAGAATTTACCATTCGAAATTTCTAAAAATCTCATCCTTGGGTAATTTGTATTTAATTCCAAAAATTTTTATATTTTTATGCTTTTATGTTTTAAATTTTTTTGGTTTGAAAATAAATATTAATTATTGTTATTGAAATTTTATCTAAATTATTTTATCATTTGGGATAAATTTAGACCAAATTTCTCACCTAAAAATTTTATAAAAATTTACCATTTGAAATTTTTATAAATTTTATTATTGGATAATTAATATTTATTTCCAAATATTTATTTTTTATTATTTTAATTTAATAAAAAAAAATTAAAAATAAATAAATAAATAAAATGCTTAAATAAAATAAATGAGAAAATACCAAAAAAATCTGAAACGGCTTGGCTCAGACTAGGAAACGACTCGACTCAAGACAAAAATCACGGCTCAAAACGCGACTCGGGGTAATCGGCTCGGTTATGATCGAATGGTTGGTTGGAACGCAGGTCAGCAAATCGAGTTGCGATCGGGTCGGGTTGAACCAAACAAAAACGCGCAGATCCTCTGAGATTTTTAGTGCCAAAACGGCATCATTTTAGCAAGGTATAAAAGGCTCTGAACTCAGCCTTTCAACATATTACTTCCTCACCCTCTCTCTTTCTTCTTTTTTTTTTCTCTCTCTTCTTTCTAAACAGAACTCAGATTTCGGTTGAAGTTTTGTAGGAATCTGAAAAACCCGTCGAAAACTTCAAAGTTGGCAGAAATACTCGTTGAAAAACTTAAATCTTGCAAAAAAATTTCGTCAGATTCTGAAAAATTTCTAGAAATTTTTCAGAAAAAAAACGCCAAATTTTCTCCAAAATTTCTTAAAATTTCTAAATTGCTTCTAACCACTTTTAGAATATTTCTAGACTCTACCTTTTGTTTTTCAGCTTTTTGATTCATCTCTGTTTTTATGTCATCCCCTTTGTGTTTCTGATCTGTGTGTATTTATAAGAATTCAATCTCAGAGTCTCTAACCAATCCAGATTTCCTTTCTGATTAGATTTTTACTCGTTGAATTTATCCAATACATGATTTAATCCAACCATGATTCTCTACTGCCCTTATTTACGGCAGAAAATCTATTTCCATTTTAATTATTATCTCCAATTAATCAAGAAAAAAAGATAAAATAAATAAATAATAATATAATAAAATAACTAATGATAATAATAAAAATAAATAAATAAAATAAATAATAAACAAAAAAAAATAATAATAATGCTAATAATAATAATAAATAAAAATAAAATAAAATAAAAAAATGTGGGTCTATCTTGTTCATTTGAGCCAGATCCAATTAATCCGAACTTAGATCAAATCATATGTTTATAAAAATATTAAAAATATTTTTATATATTTTTTAAAAAATAAATATTTAATAATAAAATATGTTCAACAAATATTTATCAAGCTCAATTCAAATTTAAAATTTATATCTAAAGCTCGTTCCGGGCAAGCTTAGCAAGTAGTTCAACTCGTAAACAAATCCATTACCATTAGTCAATTTAAGAGGAAAATTTTTGTGTTTTTTTCAATCAAAAATCAATTTTTATGAATACAATTTGAGAATAAAATAAAGTTAAAATAATAAAAAATTCTTAAATTTTATTATTTTATTTAGATAAATTTTCATATTTTTATTATATTTAAATACATTCTTAAACTTTAATTTACACTTAACTAAAATTTTAATTTATATTTAAATAAGTCATTAATTTAAATCAATCTTTTATTTGGAATAAAAATTTATTTAAATACAAATAAAAAATAAACATTTATTTAAGTATAATAAAAATATTAACTTATTTTAAAAAATAATTTTGGAATTTTTTAATATTTTAACCATAAAATAAATACTATCTCAAAGATTCTCCTATAAAGAGATTAAGCTTAAGGTTAGCTGTTTTTTAATATGATGCTTAATAATGAGCAATTCTAATTTTTTTTACTCTGATCCTAGTAATGCATCAACTATAATTCGAATTAAACTTGTAATGACTACGTTGTTCTACAAAACAATTGAATGATTATATATACTTCTAATTCACCTATTTACTTTTGATGATAACAATTATTCTTGTCCTAGGAATATCAAATTTACAAAAACAAATTTCAGCCAAAATATCGAATATTAATAAATCCACGTGGACAAATTTATATCATCATCATTAACATTTTAAAAACTTCATTGGGGTGTAATTAAGTCGAGTCGAGTCGATACAGTGAGAAGCCCGAGCTTAAGCTCGACTTACAACTTTGAATTCGATACTCGATTCGAACTCGATCGAGTTTTATTTTTCAAGCTCGAGCTCGATTTGTGATTGAATTCGAGCTATTCGAGCTCGTTCGATTAATATATAAAAATAAGCTCGATTCATATATTCGATAAAAATTCGATTATTTATACTCGAACTCAAATTCGAAATATTTTATTAATTAAAATAATAAAAATATATTTAAATATAAAAATTCGATTAAGCTCGCGAGCTACTCAAGCTCAAGCTTAACTCGATAATAACAAATTCAAATTTTCTTCGAATCGAACCCGAATAATTTGTGAGTATTAATATATCATTTATACCCTAGATATAACACACGACACAACAAACAATACTATCACCCACTTTGTTCACGTGTAACTCCACGATTCGTCTGCACCTAAATCAACTCCTAATTTTCAAGAGAATAAAAAAAATTTCGTTAAGTGTTTTAAGTAAATTTTGTAAAATTTTTTCAAAAAATAATTTAATAAAAATTTAATAAAAAATTTAAATGGATAAAATTTAATACTATGTAAAAAAATTATTAAGTATATTATTATAATTTAATTTTCATTGATATTATTTAATGATAAAAATTTTATTAATATTTTTATTAAAAATATTTATTTAAAAATATACATCAAAATTTATTAAATTTATTTTTAATTTTATACCCTTAATCTATATAATAAAATTTTTTAATTTTTAATTTTAATTTAAAACTTAACGAATTTGAAATAAAAAACTTGATGCAGTCTTAAAAAAAAAAAAACCCTCTGACACATCTCTGCATCTACAGCCGTCCAATTTCGACCTTTTTTGCCATTCAACCTTCCGTACTCAGCGTGGACCGACCGCTGAACGATGCCCGAGGAGAGAGAGAAAAAGTAACAGCACTTTCTTCTTCTATCACCTTCCGTATAAAAGAGCCTTTCACTCAAAGGAATCAAAAAAACATTTTCACAAATTATTTGTCCTCTCAGATTCTCTCATTTTCTGTAAGTATCAGTTTTTGAACTGTGAATCCGTTGATTTTGATATTTTGTTCATCATTATTGTGCGATGATTTTGAATATTTTTGGTTTTGTTTTTGGTTTGATAAAGAAGTTTTTGAGTATCGAAAGAAACATGGCAAACTATGGTGGAGAACCAACAAGCAGGAGGAGCGCTGGATTCCCTCACGTTGTCCTCAATGAAAGAATCCTTTCTTCGATGACTCGAAGATCCGTTGCTGGTCATCCTTGGCATGACTTGGAGATCGGTATAATTTTCCTTCGTATTAATAATAATTTCACTTGTTCATAGTAAACTCCTTAGCTGATTCCTATTTCAACTATGCTTTATATATTGACGCAGGACCTGGTGCTCCAACAGTTTTTAACTGTGTACGTTTTGTTTTTTCAAATTTTAATTTGCTGTTATTAAAATTTAAGTTCTGGTTTTGAAAATCTTTGTAGAAATGAATTTTGATTTTTTTTTTTTTTTTTTGTTGAAGGTTGTTGAAATTGGCAAAGGTAGCAAGGTTAAGTACGAGCTCGACAAGCCCACTGGTCTTATAAAAGTAAAACTTTCCTCCTCTTTTCTTCCTTTAAAAATCAAAACTAATTGAACATTTTATCATTGGATTGCTTTTTTTATTATTTTTTATTTTTAAGTAGATAGTTTTTAATAAAATTTGAGAAAGAGCTGGTCAAGTTATTCAATGTTCTTCTTAAATCAGTTGCTAGCTTCTTTGGAACTAACTGATATATGGATTCTTTTATGTACTTATATATCTTTTTGTAACTAGTAAGTCAAAATGTCCTATTTTTGTGCTGCAATCAAAATTATATATCATGGCTCTATCAACTATCCTTACTTGTTTAGACCCTTTTGACTTTGTTAAGATGATGGCCTTTTCCTAATGAAAATATATTAGGTACTTTATTTCTTTTAAAGAAGAAAATAACAAATTATTCTCTTGAAAATTAGGTTGATCGTATTCTGTACTCATCGGTTGTTTACCCGCACAACTATGGTTTCATACCAAGGACTATTTGCGAAGATAGTGATCCTATGGATGTCCTGATACTGATGCAGGTAGTGTCTGTTACTCTGTTTGATTCATGGACTTACTCAATGGAAAAAATGTCAGGCTAATTGGTTTTCAGCTGAACTAATTAATTGATTCTTTGATGTATATTTGGTACTTGGTAGGAGCCTGTGTTACCTGGTTCTTTTCTTCGTGCTCGTGCTATTGGGTTAATGCCCATGATTGATCAGGTAAAAAGCCCCCTCTTCTCGGCTTATTTCTGTAGTCATGGCTTATATCATTTTACTTGAATAGGATATCTAAATGCATTTGTAGCTGTTGAGTGTTGAGAAACACAAGAGTGGAAGTACTCCAACTATCTAAGCATGTAATTGAATTAAGCATTCTCTGATGTTGGGTTACTATTTGTTTGAAACCATAAATCTTCTGTGTGTTAGATTTCTAATTATGATCTTTCAACAAGTTCCAATCCTTCCTCCATTGTTCCTTTTCCTGTCAGACATTCAATGTTGAGATGGCCTTTGCAGGGTGAGAAGGATGACAAGATTATTGCTGTATGTGCTGATGATCCTGAGTTCCGTCATTACACAGACATCAAACAGCTTCCTCCTCATCGCCTGGCTGAAATCCGCCGCTTCTTTGAGGACTGTATCCGCTCATGCATACTTATATTTTGCTTGTTAGTAATTTGAATCGCTGTTGTTGTTTTTCTTGTGGCAATGCGACAGTCATAACGTCAATTCTTTCACTAGTATATCCTTCACTAATGTTGAATAACAGACAAAAAGAATGAGAACAAGAAGGTTGATGTAGAAGACTTTTTGCCAGCTGAGACTGCCATTGAAGCCATCAAGTATTCCATGTGAGTTTGTTTGAGATCAGCAATATTTTGCATTCTGATTTTGATTTTGTATCTTGTTAGAGCTGTTCTCTAACCTAAGAACAAGTTTTATGGTAATTTATCCATCATTTTTCCTGTCTTACCGGAAAATTTCATGTTGCAGGGATCTATACGCGTCTTACATTGTTGAAAGCTTGAGGAAGTGACTGCCTTTGCGACTGTTTGGAGAAAATTGCTGTAAAATTTTACTGATTGGGTATAATATTAGTGCGGCTAGACTTCTAGATGCATGCCTCTCTTGGTGAAACTTGCTAAATTCTCATGCTTTGATAGTGCTTTATGTTGCACTTCTTATGCGATGAACTTTTCAATAGTATGTAATCCCATTATCTACGACTCACGGAAAGGAAAGATTCCACTTTCAGGTTGTGTTTCCGCTTGATTTTCTTTATCTGATTGATGTATGGGTGAATTGGGGCTGATTCTTTATGTGTTAGACAAAGATAAGATGCAAGATAGATAAATCATGGAAGGGGAAAATATAAGCAACGGTGTTTGGATGAGTTTCTTTTAATTGAAGAATGTTGCTCGGCCCTGTATATCTATCTATTTAGATTTTCTTCTTTGTTTTTTTGAAATTTAAAATTATCATCATTAAATTAAAATTTTAATATTTTATTAATGACTCACGTAGCTATTGACTTTTTAGTACATATTTGATGATATTCAGATTATACACATCACAGCGTAATTATCAAAAGTTTTTTTTTTTTTTGGGGGGGTTGGCCGTTTATCTGAGAGAAGTTTAGAACCGGAAAAAAGTGAATGATTTTCAATGATCATCATAATTCGCCTTTAAAAAGAATGTTTCATATTCAAATAGTATCTTTTTTCATTAAAAAAATGGGTGTCTCTCCTTTTATAATACAAAATTTTAAAATTGAAGTAAAATAAAATTTAAAAATAAATTATTAGTTATTAAGTCATTTTCTAATTTTCCTTCATGCAAAAATCATTTCCTTTTACTTGAAGGGCAAATTAAAAGAAAAGAAGAAAATAGTGAAACAGAAAAAAACTTGCCATAAGACGACGGCCTTAGCATCGTATCATACCAAGGTAGAGGAACAGGTGGCAGAAGGTGATTGACTCACAACGAGAAACTGTGGGAAAGAATCCGTATGGAAAGGGGAGATGGTCGCTGACTTCCTGGACGCCGCAGATAGTTCTCTCTACATTTTTCTCCAGTTTCGTAGCTTCACTTTCTCAGCTGAAAAAAAAAAAATTTACCTCAAAGCTTCTTCTAAAATATAAGAAAAAAATTATCTCCATCAATTTGAAGAAGAAGAAGAAGATGGGAACATTGGGGAAAGCAATCTACACCGTTGGATTCTGGATCCGAGAAACCGGCCAAGCCCTCGATCGTCTTGGTTGCCGCCTTCAAGGCAATTACTACTTCCAAGAACAACGTGAGTACCCTAAAACCCTAACTCCCCCTCAGTCAATTTCGTATTCGATCGATTTCACAACGAATTTACGCTTCATTTCAGCTGCAATTCTATAATTCATAATTTCATAAACATTACGTTCTAAAATCGGAACTGCATTTGCCGTATATTTTGATTGTGTAAAGCTGTTTTAAGCAATTGTTTGGATTTGGTTTGTTTCAGTGTCGAGACATCGGACGTTGATGAACATATTCGACAAAGCTCCTGTTGTTGATAGAGATGCCTTTGTGGCACCAAGTGCTTCTATCATTGGCGATGTTCAGGTCGGACGAGGTTCTTCTATCTGGTACGGATGTGTTTTGAGAGGTAAGCGTTCTAATTTTCGATTAGTTTATGAGTGGTACACGCCATTTATGTTGTAGATTTTGTGATCTTCTGGTTTTAGTTCTAGTTTAGTGTTTAGATGATTTTATAGTTGAACATATCTTGTTCTTAGATTAATTTAATTTCTGAAACCAAGATGCCGAATGCATGCTTATTGTCCGTCTTAGTCTTAGGAAAATGAAGCTAAGGATGTTTGTTACTTTGTGGCAGGCATGCATGCAGCAAAACTGTTTAGAATTTAATCATAAATTCTTTTTTAAGGAATATCATATATTACATATCGCGTCTCAAAGATGGATCATTTTACTATCAAGATCCATGATGGCATTTGAGAACACCAGTGATGTTTTATAAGTGAAAGCAACTATGTGGTTAGAAGAAAGAATGTACTTTAGCACAAGATATCAATGGCGATGGAATTTGTTAGTGCGACTCGATGATTTTAGTGCTTTTGTTAAAATTGTAATATCTTTGTGGCGTAAGGACAAAATTAAGAATTTTTGAATGAGGGAGCTGGAGTTGGTTAAATGCTTGTATTGAAACTATATTCTGTATGATTAATGGCCAAAATAGCTAAGTTCATTTATCATTATTTTAATATTAAAAGTAACATAAGCTATAACTCACTACACGTTGGATTGTGTTGCTTTTATTACAAATAAAAATATGACTATCATAGGGTAATAGTATCTAGCTCCTGAAGTAATAAGAGACTTTAAAAATTCATCACCCCTCTTTGATTCATCCATTTTGTGGTGCTCCTATTGAAAAATGATGTTGATGTAAAAGACCTAAGTTTGTATCATATTGAACTTTATGAGTAAGTGCTCTCTTTCTCCCTTCCTTTTTCTCTCATCTGTGTCTCGTGGCATGTTATATGTCTATGGAGGTTGTTCTTTTCTGAATATGACTTTTGATGTCTGCAGGTGATGTGAATAGCATCAATATTGGGTCTGGAACAAATATCCAAGATAATTCCCTTGTTCACGTTGCAAAATCTAACTTAAGTGGGAAGGTTTTACCAACTATTATTGGAAGTAATGTTACCGTGGGTGAGTGACCTGTTCTTAAAAGCAGTCCCTTGTCTGTGGTTTTACTGTCTTGAAAATATAATCACTGATAAAAACTGGACAGGTCATAGTGCTGTTTTACATGGATGTACTGTTGAGGATGAAGCATTTGTTGGTATGGGGGCTGCCCTATTAGATGGAGTTTATGTTGAGAAGCATGCCATGGTTGCTGCTGGAGCTCTTGTGAGGCAGAACACTAGGATTCCATGCGGAGAGGTTTGTAGACACTTCTAACTGACATTTGGGTGTTCATCTTGCTTGAAATCTTATAGATTCTATTTAACTTCTTAACTTTGTTATTCGTTCTTGTGAGGTGCAAAGTTTTATGGTTTAGAGAAATATGGAATAGGTATGCTTGTTCTTAGTTAAATATGCACACCTGGTCTCACTGAAATAGATACAATAGTTGGTACTCCATTGGAAGACAACATGGATCGATAGATAAGATTCATATGAAAAAAGCTAGAGATTGCAGTCATAAGTGGTAGTCTGTATAGCTTTCAAATGGAAGCTTGATCTAACCTGCATTTCTCATATTAGCTAGTATGAATGGCACATATTTTTTAGGTGTTCTGGACGGAGAGGAAACCTGCTATTACCTAGCTCTGACAAGAAACCTTGGAGTCGGTTATTAACCACCTGCTTTGGTCATGGTCCTCATGGAGTTGAAATTTTAGATTAATCCAAGGGGAACGAATTGATCCAGCTTGTAGCCAAAAAGCACTCTTATAATTGAAGTTCTAAATTTGTTAATGGATGTTGTCCTTTGAAATTACAGGTATGGGGAGGTAACCCAGCCAAGTTCCTAAGGAAGCTAACAGAGGAAGAGATGGCCTTCATTTCCCAGTCAGCCCTAAATTATTCCAACTTGGCACAAGTTCATGCAGCAGAAAATGCAAAGAGCTTTGATGAAATTGAGTTTGAGAAGGTGCTTCGTAAGAAATTTGCTCGCCGCGATGAGGAATATGATTCAATGCTCGGGGTTGTTCGTGAGACGCCTCCTGAGCTTATCCTTCCTGATAACGTTCTTGCTGATAAGGTGGCAAAAACTGCTTAGGAGTTGATAATTCCTTTCTAGGTTACTTTTCTTGAGATTCAATGTCACTGGATATTTTGTTATCTGAGGATTTACAGAGAATGGATGCTTTTCAGTTCCAATAATTTTGGTGGGTCACATTCTTATGGCTACGCTTTTCATCCTGTCGGCTTTAGAAGTTGAATTTCATTTTCAAGCACATCTGGATGTGCAAGTCATCCAATGTGGTCTTGTGTAGTTGTATTGGGTTGTCAATTACTTTGCTTATGTTTAGCGGCAATAAAAATTGTGCAGATATTTGTTTCAAAGTAATCTGCAAGTTAGTAATGAATCTTAATTCCTTTTGAACTTCCTTTTTCTTTCTTTCAAAAGAAAAAGGAAAAACATCCTATTTGGTATTTCCAATGCCCCTTCTGACAAGATCCTTAAATTTTACAAATATTTGTTTGCTCCTGACTAAAGTCACAAGCATAGACGTCAGCCAGCCTTGATCTTTAGCCCAAGGGCCGAGAGAAATGAACGCTAAATGCCATTTGATGAATATAGAATAGGGGCCCTGATTTTTTAATAATGCGGTCTTGCTGTAAGACTGCTGAGTCTAGAGTCAGCCCACTTGGGGCCGTGTAGAAAACTACCTGAAGCATGGTCAAGGTTTCAAAATTGAAAATCCGTGTGAAGACAGATTGAGAGCTCTTGGGGTTGCTTGAGGGAGGGCTCTTAACGAGGCTCATAATTGCTTCACCCTCAATCATAGCCAGGCCTGCCCTTTCTCTCAAAAGGCCAATGGTAATGATGAATTGAGGTTCATAATGGCCTATTCACGATAGCTCATTCCAACATCTAACAATCATCAGCGACGCTCATTCCTTGTAGATTCAGTGACGTATTAGTACTACTGCTACTAATTGACAAGTGAAAATTTAATTAATTCTCTCTGAATTGAAAAAGCTTGGTCTATTATTTTGACCCCCAAGTCAAAATTATTGGAGGGATAATGACAACTTGACTTAAGCATCAAATCCTAGAGGTTTTGGCTTGCTTCTATCTAAAGAAAAATAAAAACCAGTCGTCAGCTATTCTCTACTTTGTAAGTACAACTTTTCTTAATTTATGAACCTAAAATACATGTAGGTGATGATTATTGTCGCTAATAATAATATAATTTATTGATACAGTGTTTAAAATTAAAATACAGTTCAATATTTAATAATTTCAATTATTAAAAAAATTCGATAACCTGTTGCTCTTTTAGTAGAAACCGAAGTTAAAAAAAAAAAAGGAAAAACTTGTTTTCCCAAGGCCATCAAAGTACTAATAAACTGCACTTAAAAAAAAATTAAAAAGAAAAGCCATCGCTTGTGACCCATCTAGAATGTTTGTTAAACCAAAAAGGCTTCTCAAAGAATATGGATGGCCAACTCTAGCTTAGCCGAACTCTTAACATCCATCCAACCAACAAAACCTCTTATTGATCCTAATGCTAACGTAGAATTAAACTAATAGGAACCATAAACTTACAATTTGGTGGTGGTTGTTGGGTTTTTTTTTTTCTTTTTTTAAAATTTTTTTTTCTAAATAAATCCGCATCTAATGGCGAAACTTGTAGTTTTTTGTCATTGACCAATGAACAGTTCCTATTATGTCACTTTGTTTCAAAATCTGCTCAATATCAGAATATGCTCTGCCACTCAGCAACTCTCTTTCGTGGGACAAACATTTGCTGGTTTCTTTACCAAGCAATTCTCATTTTATTATTTTAATACAACATGGGATTTCTATAATAATTTTCATCTGTATAATATAGTCTACCACTACTCTTCCTCCAAATCAATCTTGATTCTTCAATTAATCACATTTGATGATGTTCAAAGAAATAAGTAAAATTTGAACCTTCAACTTCAATATTATCGAAAAAGCAGAAACAATTATTGAACCAAAATCGAGTTGGTCCAAGTTATTGTCATTTGAACGGTGAGAAAAGTTGGTTTATTGGTTGAATCAGAGCCATTTATCATCTATTTGCATTCATGGGATTGTGTTGCGGCAATTTCTTACTCTTTTAAACTTAATTATGTATAATGTAATGTGTATTGATTATGAGAAATCCATGATTAAAATAAAACAAATTTAAATGCAAGAGAATGATGACTTTTTTTTTTAGATTTGCATAGTGTAACTGACAAAAAGTGGCAAACATGAGGGCCCAAATTTAGCCATCTTTTATGGTATTGGTAATTGGTCTGAAGTAATAAAAGGGGCCTCAACTTGGGATTTCAAATAATTCAACTTTTATCTACCAATTCAAATTCACCAATTGACAAAACCACCCACCATAGCAGAAGAATGAGGGTATTGTTCTTACCTGCTTGGTCTTTACATTGGTAGAACTGTTTAAGGGCTGGAGCTGGGATTCTTGAAAAGTTTGCAAACATTTTGAATCTTAACTTTATTTTTTAAACCAGATTTTCTTTTGCATCTTTGGACCAAGGAAAAAAGAAATCTATGTTATATATGAGAAAGGGAAAACACTAGTATATATTTGGCTAGTAGCATGCTATACAGGGGACAAAAGCCAAAGCAAAGAAATGAAAAGAAGATACTGTCTTGTTTAAACTGGTTGGCATTTGGATGCCCCTGATGACCAGAAACTAGATTTCATCTTTTTCATTGTTTTTTGAGAAGAGGGGAATATTTGGCAAATGATGCCAGTAAATCTTTAACTAGGAATATAAAATCATTGTTCATATAGGCTATAGGCAATCATGTCTCCAAAACTGTTAATTTCATTGAAGAAAAAAAAAAACTATCAAATGCAACAAAAAAATGCTGATTATGGTGGTCCAAAGCCACAGGGGGGTAATGAAAAATGGCTCTATAAAATTTGCCCAAGGTCAAAATCAAGTCAGCCAAATTCAAATATAATTGGACGGCTTGGAACCAGGGTTGCAGCCAAAGCCAACAACCCTTTTTTCAAGTTGCCATTACTTGGGGACAGTTACCTCTTGTCTTTATGCTGCAACCTGCAGTCACTATCAGATCCTTCCCAGGGAACTGTGCATGTTCATCTAGTATCAACTCTCTTTTATGGATGGTTTCCCCCATCTAACTCTTTCTTTTTTGCCATGATAAAATCATTGGCTCTGAAAAAAAATTAATGCTCATACCCAATCTTTTTTTTTCTTTTATGATTGGTTTCCGTAACAGCTAATCTTCATGCATCACAATCATATTTCTTTCTACTTGGGTTCCAATGATTAGCTTAGGCTCTCGCCTCTACTTGGATTTAGATTTATAATCCCTACAATCCTTCTACTTTACTCATTTGTTCACTTTTGATTTTTTTTTAAATTATCAAAAATTAAGAATTGAATACTTTTTCAACGGATCAGATATTTATTTAAAATTATCAAGCATAACATAAAAACCTAAAAACAAAGATAATATTGTGTGAATTTTTTTTTAACCTAATAATTAAAAGATCGATTGAAAGTTATGTAGATGTAAGATCGATTTCGTCATATCTCTTCTCTTTTTGTAAAGATATTAATCCTCTTTTGTGACAAAAAAAATTAGTTCTGTGTGGATAAGATGTTTGAATCAACAATTAAGATTTGGTTACTACCACCAAATGGTTTGCTGGCTTTCAATTGCAGTATAGATTCAGCTGATCTCACCTAAATTCTTGTTTTCGCACCTCACATATCACCCTCACTAATCCCCCATCACATCATTTTTTTTTTCTTCTTAGCTATTTAAATTATGATATCTTTTTTTGTTGAATTTAGGGTTCAACTCCCAACCACCTAGAAATTAAAAATAATAAAATTTAAGAGAAACCATGGTGTCATTCTATTAGTAGTTTTAAGAAATGCAAGAAAATATGTTTTCAAGATACAATAACAAAAAAAAAAAAAAAAAAACTTACAAAACTGAGATATATAAGAATTAAATAATTTTCTTATGAGGTATAAATCTGATTCTTGTTGTCAATAATTTTTTTAGTAAATAACATATAAATCATCATTGAAACTTATAATATACTAATTATAAGATTATATTTTTTTAATATAAAATATATCAAATACTTTTTTATTTTAAATTTAAAATTATTTTAAATTTAAAATAAAGACAAAAAAGTTTTCAAGTTATCATGCATGCATCCCTAAGTCCTCAAAGAATCAATAATAAGCTGACAGATAAAAAAAATTTTAAAAAAATCCCTCTATGCCTCTAATCAAATTTTGTTTAGAATATTATTGTCTATGAGTTAGATAAAAAATTTAATTTTTCTTAAATAAAATTTCGATTTCAAATTTTATGAATAAAAAAATTAAACATTAAAAGAGTTTATCCTCAGCTCTAAAATAATCAAAAGTTAAGTGATTACAAAATAGTAAAAAATCTCATAAAAAAAAATTATGTTCAGTACAACAGTAGGGCTTTGTCCGTACTCTTTAACATCATCAAGTCATCTTCACGCACACTTCATTCCCAAATTTGGATGCAGCCCTAAGCTTCTGTTAACTAATTTAGTACAGCCTTTGCTAGCCACCTCTCAATCACTTTTGTTCCTTCTTACATCAAATAAATTACTAAAAAATAATCATCAAAATTTGAATTCACCGACGTCATAAGTTATGGTTACATTTATTAAAAAATTTTTAAATCCTAAAATTTGCATATTTTATTTTAAATTTTAAATTTAATTTAATTAATTTATATAATTATTTCAAATAAGCATTATTCAACGTGTAATAATATTAAGTAAATATATTTTAAAATTTATATGTAATAATATTAAATAAAAATATTTTATTTTTTATTTTTTTATTTTTTCAACAAATATTATATATTTTTTATCTTAAAAAAGTTGTATTTTCAACAAAAATTACATTTTTATCTTAGAAACATTGTCTTTATTAAATTTTGAATTAAATTTTAAAAAATATATTTTTCATGTTTTCAACAAAAATTATATTCTTATCTTAGAAACATCTTTTCAACAAAAATAATATTTTTATCTTAGAAACATTGTCTTTATTAAATTTTGAAAATTATATATATATTTCATATTTTTAAAAATGATTGCGTTTTCTATTTTAAAAACATCGTTTTTTTAATAAAAATTACATTTTCTATCTTAGAATGTTATCTTTTTGAATTCTGAAAAAAAATTTTGTTTTATGTTTACAATAAAAACAATGTTTTTTATTTTAGAAATTTTGTCTTTCCAACTAAAATTACGTTTTTTTATCTATAAAACATCTTTTTTTGTAAAATTTTGAAAGATAATTTTTTTTTCATATTTTTAACAAAAATCATGTTTTTTTATTTTAAAAATGTTATTTTTGTTGAATTATGAAAAATAATTTTTTTCATCTTTTCAACAAAATTGTGTTTTTGATCATAATTTTTATGACGATTTTAATAGCATTATGTTAAAAACGTGATTTTTGTTTGAAGTATGTTAAGAAAGAATCATTTTCATAATATTTTATAAAAAAATTATTATGTTTCTAAGGTAAATAACATTATTTATATAATTTAAAAAAGCAATTAAGTGAGGACAAATAAGAAAAACTTTTACTTTCCCTATGAAATCTTAGAAAATCTCAAGGAAATAATAGTTTTTTATTCTCTTATTTTTTCACTTTTTGATACTGTTAAAAATATTTTAAAAAATTATAGTAATCATATTTTCGTGAACCAAACTAAAAAATCAAATTACAAAAAATAAGATTTCGACAAGAAAAATTACTTTTTTCTAAGCTAAATGCCCTTTTAAAGATTTTTTTGACAGAATTTAAAAACTATCATTCCGACGTTCTTAACAATAATAACTGAAAAAAAAAATAACATGTGGCACAAAAATACACTTGAAAATTGATTCATTAAAAAACTTTTTATAATCAATTTTTTTTCTTATTTTCTTCAACCTTTTGCCTTCTCAACCAAAAATCTTTCTCTCTTTCTCTCTCTAACTCACGACCTGTGATCTTTTAATCAAAAATCATTTTCTCTTTCTAACTCACTATATCTTTTCTCTCAATAAAAAAATTCTAGTTTTAAGATATACTTCTTATCCTTAAAATAAAACTTTATTGATTACATGTTATTAAGATAAAAACCTTATTTTTTAAAAAAATTTGAGTTGGCAAAAACCAAAATCTAAGCTTAACTCTGTTTGCATTCCTTATGTGACACCACAATCTCACATTAAGATATTTTGAGGATATGATATGATATATAAATATAGACTTAAATCTAAATTTGTGAGATACTTTTTATAAGACAAAATTATGAAATCTCTAAGTTAAAAAACAAACAATACTCTTCAGATTAGGTATGGAGCTCCACAAATGGTATCGAAATGATTATCAGTCGGACGAGAACTAAGTGTTACACTATAAGAGTAATCTTTAGAATCACGAAAAAACTAAGTGCTATATAATGGGAACCACCTCTAGAATTTTGACATTTTATATGATTTTGGTTCTGTGATTTTGTGTGTATTTTGTGTTAGATTTGGCAGGTATGTCAAATTTTAACGAGGGAGTTTGTGACACCTTAATTCTACATTGAGATATTCTAAAGATCCATTACCATATATAAGTAGAGGTTCAAACCTAAAACTAGTGAAGTGCCTTTTGTGAGATAAAATAATGAAACTTTTGAGTCAAAATTGATAATATTTTCATAAGTTTAGTGTAAATTTTCACACCTAAAACATGGATCTAATCCTAAAATTCTAGCAAGCATAAAAAAAATTCTAAACCCTACTTTGTTTGCATTCCCTTACCAACCTTACACCACTATCCACTCAGTTTAGTTCTCTCATAATCACCATAACCTTTTACATACAACCATTACCAAGCATTACCAAAACCCCTAAAATAATAATAAAAAAAAAACATAAAAAAGAAATAACACAATTAGCATCATAAGGAAAACCTAGCTACAAATTTTTAAGCAATAACACAATCACACATAATACAAAAGAAAAGAAAGGAAAACTACCATGCACAACGAAAATAATAGTGGTAAATGGCAGCAATGAGATTTTTGAGAATTTAAAACGGTGAAAATAAAGATAAAAGGGAGGGGATAAATATAGTGGAATTTCAAATCATTTGGAGTGATAAAATATGTGGTTTTTTTTGGGTATTAAAGTCATACCTTTTAAATGTAAATTTAAGAATTATGATGAATTTTTGAAAAAAATTAATTTGAAAAAAGGAAAAAAAATAAAAAAAGAGTTTTAGAATAAATTTTAAAATATTTTCAATGCCAGTGAACGATGATCGATCATCAGATTTTGGATTGACTTATAATTTTTTTATGATGCTTTTGTTAGTGAGAAAGGATGAGTTTTCTAGAAAGAAAGTGGAAATGTTAAAGAGAAAAAAAAGAGGAAAATGATTTATTAATCTAAAATCATATTATTTTTTCATAATTAACAGCCAAATTTTCATGCATTTGTTTTTTAAAGATGAAATTCATTTTACACATCAACTAAAAATTACACGTAGTAAAAAAAATGGGTTCATGCGATATTTTATTTATAGAAAATTTTAATTGTTATATTTAAAATCCATTAAGTTATTATTTGTTACGATTAAAATTTTCATGATTTAAATAATTTCTCAAACGCTAAGGATAAAATTAATCATTTAGCTTAAAAATAATAAAATTTTAATGCAATCCAACCATTTTCATTTCCGGGATTGTCACCAGCTACCGGCTACACCTGTCAGTCGGAATATTACAACAACGCGACACAATTTTTTTTCTTAATTCTAACAGCACAAATAAACAATTTTAAAATTTAATAGTAGTAATAAATAATAAATCACAAGTCCTTTCTCGTCATTTCGAAGTTTTCTTTATTATTAATTTGTTATTGTTTATATTTCCATTTTCGTCGTCCGCCTTCTGCATTCACTCCGCCAGACTCTTGTAAACGCAGAAAAACACAGACCAAAAATATTAATAATATAGTTTCTTTATTAAAAAAAGAAAAAACTCTTTCAGTGTAGAACCCTAGAAGCTTTCATTTTCATGGAAAATCTCAGACATTCTCGGAAAACAAACGGAGGTTCTTCTCAGGCTACACTCACCGAGCGAACGACAACTTGCAATGGCGCTGCTAACTTCTCAGGCAAAACCATGTACGACGATGTTTTCGGTGGTCCGCCGAGGTTCGGTACTGCTAGTGGTCCGACTTTGTCACCGAGGCCCGAGGACTACATCGAGATTTTCGGCGGATTTCATGCGTCTCGAGGCGCGTCGATTCCGGTGTTAGATCTTCCCTTGGTAGACGACAACGACGAGGTGATGTTTGATGTACGGAACCCGAGGTTTAACTACGCCGAGGTTTTCGGCGGATTTGACGGCTTGGACTTCGCTGCTTCGTACGAGGAGCTGATGAGCCAAGCCAATGGTGGAGATGATCATGATTATGATGGTGATTCATCTGAAGAAGCTTGGTATGCTCATATCTTCTTCTTTTTAAAGTTTAGGTTTTGCTGGAGGATGGAAAGCACAAGGATGAAAACTTATTAATATAATGGTTTGGTTAAGCTTCAAAATATAAAGGTGGTTATAAATTTTATCCATTGAATTATTAGTCTTTCATCCTTGTCTCTTTCAATCCTTCCTACCAAGCAAAGCCTTAATCTTTTTTTTTTTTAGTTTTTCCTTTGATTTTTATTCTAACTTTTACAACAATAAATTGAGTAAATATTGTTTTTTTTTTCTTAGTAACCATTGAGGTCGTTTAATATGATAGTTACTGTACTGCAAAGTTTTGAATTTTTTTCTTCTTTTTGGGTACTTAGATTTTGTCATTTGTGGGCTTTACGAAAATGTTTTTTTTTTCTTTTTTTTTTTCGTTGAATTTTTAACTTACATTATCATAATGGCCAGAATCAAAGTGTTTGAGTTTGGTGGTAAAAGGAATATAAAATCTGCGACTGGAAAATTACCGGTTCTTTGGGGAATCTTGAGGGATTATGGCAAGAACAAATCTTTTTGATTGACTTTCATATTTTGGTGTACTTAATATATGGGGCAATAATTTCTGCTGGAGTTTATTTACCTGTTCTTTTTGGATTCTAGATTTTTTCTTCTTCATTGAAGTGTAAAATGCATAAAAGAATTTCTTTATATAACTGTTCTTTTGGTGTTTGAATTAACGCTATTTCGAACAACTGACGCATATTGGTGCTATGGTTTCTCTTTAAAACTTATAGATACGTTATGTATTGAGGTGTCCTGGTTGATTTTTCAATGTAGTAAGGGGTATAATTTTGATGGTGGTAAATTCATTTGTTTCTTCTTATAGGATGCAGGCAGAAACTGAGTCTATGTCAGATGGCTCAGATCATTCTGGAAAGTATCAGTGCTTCTCGAATGGAGATTATTGTGAGCCGATTGATATCTGTATGGAGTTCAATATATCATATCATAAGGCTAATCTTGGAAACAACAGAGACATGTCAATAGGGGTTACGCATGTTGCTGAGCTGCATGCTGGTCCTGAAAATGCTTGCATAATTGAAAGTCCCTTGCAAAAGGTAGACAACAACAATCCACCATTGCATGTGACTGATGATATTGATCTTGAGTTCACTGGGAGAGTTACAAAGGAAAAACATCTTAGGAAACCTGTGTCCCATCCTTCTAACTGGACTGCTGGTGAACAAACATATACAAATGACTTAACTCAAAGAAATGGCTCTTGTTCTAATGAGATGTTAGTAACAATTTCAGATATCAACCTAAGAACAGTGCCATCTGATGGGCCACCTCCCTCTAGACCTCCGCCATTTGTTGATGTTAAAAATAGAGACCATCAAAAGGTTCAACATGCTGCTTCTGGAGAGAGAATGGGTGATTGTTCGCCTCCTTTCTTTGATGTTGAGATAGATGCAAGTTCAGCTGCTGCAGCCTCTGCTGCTACTATGAAAGAAGCAATGGACAAAGCTCAAGCAAAACTGAAAAGTGCAAAAGAACTACTGGAGAGGAAGAGGGAGGGCATAAAAAACTCTACAAAACTAGGTTCAAAGTCCGATGGAAACGGTAAGAAGGAAAGGCCCAGTGAGGCTGTTGGTGGGTCCAGTGATATAAAGGATGAGACAGGGCATGGCATGTACGGAAAAAAAGACAGTGGAATGAAAATATCTGTTAGAGAGGAGAGGCAAAAGGCTGTGAAAATCCAGGCACCTGATTCACTGGAAGGTGAGAAACATTTTAATGTGCCCAAAAGATTTGTAGTTGAGAAGCATGGGAAGGAATCCCAATCAATTCAAGAGTTTGATGAAATTGATGGAGATGATGAATGGCAGGAAGCAACTCAATTTTTTGAATTGGTTAGAATAGATAAGTTAAGAACGGGTTTTGAGCAGACAAACAATGAGAAAGTTTTGGTCCAGAGCTCGAAATCTCATGAGCTTCAGCATAAAGCTAAAAAGGCAAGCATCGGAGCTCTGGAGCAGCAATTAGAAAGCGATAAGAAAGTAGAAGCTGCTAGGGAAGACCATGAACTGGAAAAAGTTGAGAGGGACATGAAAACAGCAAAAGAAAGTTGTGAAAGGGGGGAATCCACCAGAATATCAAAGCCAGCTAAAGAGGCCCGTAGGCATAAAGGACATGAGAAAAAGGTAAAAGCAGCTTTAGAGGTTAGTGAACTGGAGGAGAATGGGCAATCTATATTATCACGGAAACCTTTGGAAAATGGTAAGAAATCAACTGGAGCTGATGAATTAGTAAAACGTAAGAAGCAGGTAAATGGTCAACAAAAAGGAAATAAAGTTGAGGTTGGGCAGGCTATGGAACAAAGAGTGAATGGGCAGCAGGAGAAAGAGACTAGTAAAAGTATTGAAAACACGAACAGAGTCAAGGAGTGTCAAGAAAGGGAAGATGAGAAGAAAAGCTGGAGAGAGGTTTCTGAGCAGGAAAAAAATGAGGCAAAACTTGAACAGGTTCTTGTAGAAGCAGAGAATGAGAAGAGGCTGAGAGAGGCTGTTGAGCAGGAAGAAAAAGAGAAGAGATTGAAGGAAGCTCGTGAACGAGAAGAAATCAAGAAGAAGGAGGAGGCACAAGAACTAGAAGAAAGTGAGAAGATATGGAGAATGGCTCTTGAACAGATAGAGAATGAGAAAAGACTAAAACGAGCATGCCTGCAGGAAGAAAATGAGAGAAGACAGAGAAAGGCTCTTGAAGAGGAAGAGATGGAGAAGAAACAAAGAGAGGCTCATGAGAAAGAAGAAAGTAAGAAAAGAGCAAAGCAAATTACTGAGCAAGGAAAAGATGAGAGACAAGAAAAGGAGGTTATTGAAAGAGAGGAAACCGAGAATGGACTAAAAGAGGCTTGCAAAAAAGAAGCAATTGATAAAAGGCTCAAAGAAGCTTGTGAAAAAGAAAACAATGAGAAAATGCTAGAGGAGGCAATTGAGCAAGCAGATTATAGCAAACCAGTGAAAGAGGTCCAAGATACAGAATGTGAAGTCGAACAAAAAGTTGTTGAGCAGGAAGAAACTGAAGAATTGCAGGGAGTAAACTATGCGTACCAGCAAACTGAAAGGGGTGAAAACGGGAAGAAACACAAAATTGCTGAAGGGACTCATCAGCATGTAGAGGGAGAGGATCCTGTGGTATATGATGAGGTAAATAAACTGGATTTTAGAAAGAAATGCCAAGAAAATCAATTTGTTGGAAATAATGATCAAAACTGTGATGAGGTAGAAGAAACTGAAGAGTCTCGAAAGACGGAGGCTGAATTCAGAGACGGTGAAAAGAAATCAGAAGCAGTGGCTAAAGGGGATGTTGATGGAAAGGTGAATGCATCTGGAACGGCACCTTGTGACTTAGAAGCTAAAGTTAATCAGTTTAGAAAGGTTGATGTCTCAGTCTTGTGTCAGCAAGATGACGGTGCGAAGAAAGCTGGTGAAGCTGGGATTGGCATTGGAGAAAGAAATGCTGAGAAGATTAACAGTGTCCCTGGAATGGACTCTGATAATGACAATCAAGGGTTGAAAATTGCTTATGAATGGAGGGAAAGAACAAGAAATATCAAGGAGGCCTCAGTTCCCTCCCATCTTGAAGAAAATAAGGTTAAGGATGTGTCAGCTCAAGGTGTGAAAGAGTCTTTTGAAACTGGAAGGGAACCAGAAGCTGCTAAGGCATCTGCGTTGCAAGAGAAAGGAAGAATTCAGAGAACAGTTCAGCAGGTTAAGATAAGTCAGAGCATAGAAATGAAAGACAAGAATATTAATAAGAGCCTTACACCAGAAGAGAGGGATGCTGAAAGGTTGAAAAGAGAAAGAGAACTGGAAATGGAACGTCTTAGAAAGATGGAAGAAGAAAGAGAGAGGGAGAGGGAAAGGGAAAAAGATAGGATGGCTGTTGATAGAGCAGCTCTTGAAGCTCCTGAAAGGGGATATGCTGAAGCCCGTGAGAGGGCAGAAAGGGCGGCTGTAGAAAGAGCAACTGCTGAAGCTCGTCAAAGAGCAATGGCCGAGGCACGTGACAGATTAGAGAAGGCATGTGCAGAAGCTAGGGAGAAGTCTTCTATGGAGGCCAGGGTCAGGGCAGAGCGTGCTGCTGTGGAGAGAGCAACTGCAGAGGCTCGAGAGCGTGCTGTGGAAAAAGCTATGGCTGAAAGGGCTGCTTTTGAGGCAAGAGAGCGAGTAGAACAGTCTATGTCAGATACATTTTCAACTTCTTCTAGAAATAGTGGACTGAGAACAAGCTCTTCATCCTCTGTAAGTGTATCCTTAATATATTTTTCTTACAAAATTCATGGTTCCAGACAGCATTTTAATGGATTTTAATTGGCAGGATCTACAGGATCAGCATTTTCAGAGCACTGGCTCTTTTGGTGGTTTAAGATACCCGTATGCCTATGCTTATAATGGTAGGTTATTTTGTGAAGTACTAGCTGTATCCTTTTAATATATTGCTTTATAAGATCACCCAAAAAGAAGAAAAAAAGAATTCCAGTTTGTTTTTCCTCTACTGAACAAGTTTCTTTCTGTGCATGAAGGAGTTGATGGTGAAACAGCTCAGAGGTGTAAAGCTAGACTGGAGAGATATCGACGAACAGCTGAACGTGCAGTACGATTTCTTCTTCTTCTTCTTCTTCTTCTTTAAAAAATCTGGAATTTTTTTTGTGCATATCAAAATAGCATCTAGCTTTTGGTTTTTTGCAGGCAAAAGCTCTTGAAGAAAAGAATATGCGTGATCTTCTTGCTCAAAGAGAACAAGTGGAAAGAAATGTATTCTTTTATGTTCTCACATGTGAAGATATTTCATGATTGCAAAGTCTTTGCATTTTTCACTGTCTTGTTTCTTTTTCTGTTTGCAGAGATTAGCAGAAACTCTGGATGCTGATGTCAAGAGGTGGTCGAGTGGGAAAGAAGGGAACCTGCGTGCATTGCTTTCAACTTTACAATATGTATGTTATACCATCCAAACTCTGTCTAGCATGCTTTTATTATCATTTCCTTTGTTTACTAGGTGATTTAATAGGATTGTGCTTAGCTACCATCATTAGGAGCCATTTGAATTGTTGATCTATCTATTTTTCATACTGCTAACAATGTTTGGTGCCCTAGCTTTTGGTTATGGTTACCATTAAATGTGTGATTTATTGCAAGTTAATTGAAACTTGGTGCTGGTACTTTTCTGTAATGTTATCCTTTGCCTAACGAATGATAAGTGACTTGACATTCTGTCTTCAGTTTTTACAATTGAAAGCTCTAGCAGGAGCTATTTAAAAGTTTAAACTTAGCTATCTTCATTGACAGATCCTTGGGTATGAGAGTGGTTGGCAGCCAATTCCACTAACAGAAGTTATAACTTCAGCTGCTGTTAGGAAAGCTTACAGGAAAGCCACTCTTTGTGTTCATCCTGACAAATTACAGCAACGTGGTGCAAGTATTCAGCAGAAGTACATTTGTGAAAAGGTCTTTGATCTTCTAAAGGTTAGCTGCCTGTGTGCCACTTCATTTGCGAACTTGGCTTGTGCCATTAATGCTTTTAACAGTCATGGTTGATAAGTCATGGGGGCTTTAGAAATCAAGGACACTGAAGTATGTTTTGCGCTAACTTTTTGCTGCTTCTTGATCTCAGGAAGCTTGGAACAAATTCAATTCAGAAGAGCGGTAGTGCAATCTTAGTATGGATGCCAGTTGCATCAATACAATTCACTATGTTTCTGTAAATTTACACCATTAGCAAGTATGTATCCTCAATTCCTCATGTCTATTTTTTATATCTACTACTGCATGCAATTTGAGTGTAATTTAACTATTTAAGCCCAAAGAAATAGGTGCAAAGATTATTAGTTAGAAGCATCTCTCTTCTAGTGACTGAGAAAAAGGATCTATCTTCTGAGCAAAACATTGAAATCCCATTGTCAATTATCATTACTGGTGCATGCAGATAATTTAATTACTGGATTAGGAGATTTTGCTAAGGCTGATACAATCAGAAATGCGTGCACCAGTAATTAAATGATACAACAGCGATACAACAGCGATACAAATGTTCTACTTCTTCCTCACATCCTGATACACCTTTTGGTGAAGACTGAAGAGGGAGAGTACAAAAGGACTTAAACTTGTTAATACTTAATTGATGTATATTGCTATTTTCGTTTAATATTTTTTGGTACATAGGATGGACATAGCCCGGGAGTCTTGGTTTGAAACCAAGACTTCTGTCTTCCTATGAGCTTTTTAGCCATTAGGCCAACGAACTGAGGACTTTCAGTTAATATTATGATTACCCATTTGAATGATACTGAATTATTGAAGCTACTGGGCAATCGGTTTCATCAAATAGTTATATATATATATATATATATATATATATATATATATATTTTGGTAATGCATGACAGAAAGACTATACAAACAAAATCACTTAATCCAACGACCACTAAAATGCTTTGGGTTGAATGACAAAATTAACTCTAGCAAATTTAGGTTGAATTAAGGTTGGTAACTTAACCTGTCTTTGATGGGTTCCGACTCAGACCTGATTTCATAGGATCGATTTTTTTTTTTTGAAAATCAAGTTTTGAGTCGAGTTGGATCTGGTAAAGCTAAGAAACAATCAGGATCGGATTGGGTTCGGGTTTTAGGCAAACTCAATCCGACCCGACATTATATAAAAAATTATTTTTAATTAATTATTTAATTTTTTATTTTAAAAAATAATATTTTATTAATTTCGAATATGATCGGATCGAATACGATTTATACAGTATCGAATCAGATCTGGTTAGTGTATAAAAAATAAAAAAAAATTTTGGATCGTGTCGAGTTCAGGTTTGATGAATATAAGGTCGGGTCGGATTTGGTGGGTTGAATCGGGTAAAGAAGGAAGCCAATTAATATCTAAATGTTGGCTTGTGGGGGAAGGTAACAAATGTTGGCTTGAGTGATCATTATTTTGGTCAAAGAAAATTTAGATTGCTTCGAGTCATTTTAAATTTAGGTCTTTTGAGTTAGACACTCAATTATACGGTTTTAATAATTGTGTTTGAGTTATTTTGGTCTAGCTTATTGAGTTTTACAGTCGAATAATGTTATTTTAAGTCGTTTGAGTTTTGAATCATTTTAGGTTTTGAATAAATTAGAGTTTTAATTGTTGACTATTCTTAGTTAATCTGAGTTGAATCAGATTGTAGTTCTGATGCAACGGGTGAGTTTCATGGGTTCAAACTATCCGTTTCTACTCTCTACTCATTTAAGATAATTTCGGATCTTGATGAATTGTGATAAGTTGAACGAGCGTTACAACACTCAATGCCATTTGAGTATCATTTTTAAATAAAGTATTTTTTTTTTCAAGGAAATTTCCTTCCGACTAGTTTATTATTTAAACAAGGAGACATGGAAAACGTGATTGTTTAGTCTAATAAAAATATGCCGTTTTAGAAACAAATATTAATTATTCAGCTAGAAACGGCAATTGCAGAGCTTTCAGTTTAACTTTGGTCCATGTTTCTCGAAGCCCCACCAAACAAAAGTTTCGTCATGTTTGTTGAGAATAGAGACGAAGTCAAAGTCCGAAACAAGAAAAATTCCAATCCAACAAAAGTCGATGCCGCAGCCTTTCCCAGCATGCTGGCTAAATCATACCAACACCTAACAAATTTATATTCACCATCCAACGGCCAAATTTTAATCAACTATGGCGTGCGTAGATTACTCTACCAAAACTACTGCTTTATTGCTCTCGTCAAAATTGCCACCTACCCTTTTTTTCTATATTACAACTTCGTTAATTCACATACGCAGCTTGTCCTCTCCTCTTATCACGCCATGGCCATGCTTAGAGCTTTCAGCACAAGAAGCCGTCGAGGCTATGAAAGGTTACTTGAAGTCGAAGTTGACAAGCCTGTTTCGAGCATTGGTCAGTGGAAAACACAGTTGAAGAGGGCTAGAAGTGTACCAGCTCGAGTTTTTGGATTATCAAGATCAAAGTTTAGCCCGGAATTGGCCTTGCTAGAAAGGTCTCAAGTGAAAAAACCTTCGACGTCCTCCTCAAACAAAAAGGTTACCAAGAGTACTACTCACCCACTTTTCAGTATCTTTGATGCTCGTCGGAAGAAGAAAACAACAGCTAAACCAGAATTTGCCAGGTATTTAGAATACCTGAGAGAAGGTGGGATGTGGGACAAGAATGCAAATACGCCTGTCATGTACTACAAATGAACAGGTGTTTTGGTTCTTGTTTTATTTGAAAAAAAAAGGGTTCGAATCGAACCCAGAATTTGTACACATATCATTTAGCTCGATTGCTTTTCTGCACTTACTTTTCTTTCCCATTTAGATTGATCTGTAAGACTATGACATTGTTTAAAACTTTGCAAAGAGATATATTGGTTCTATGATTTGTCATTAGTTGATTTAATCAGTAGTTCCTTTAATTTCCTAAAGGCTTCATTATGAGAACGGGGCTACTTTCCATTGATTTTGCAGTTCGTATATCAGCAGTTTTCAACAGTGAAGTCTGCTGTAGTTTGATTTTCCTTTTTTTTTTTTTTTTGCTAATTTTGTGAAGGATTCATGACAACTATCATATGTGGTAATGGTGAAACCAAACCGATTTTATAAAATTTGTTTTATTTTGTTTTTATGGTAATTAATAGGTGTATTTAGTTCCAATCACATGTAATTTTGAATACATCCATCAAAGCTTTACATATAATCAATCAAAAAATATTTGTTTTACTAATAATGTTATAGTTTAAAAATAAAAAAAAATGTTTTAAGTATTAAAATTTGAATATAATTATATAATCTAATTAAATTAAATTATAAATAAAAAATGCCCAAATTTATACTTCAAGATTACGTTATCATCCCAAGACTAATCACCCCTAGTAATAGTGTACCAGAAGTGACTGCTAGCAACACAAGTTTAGTCAATTTCCTCGTTATCGTAACTAGAAACCACTAGAGAATACAAGGCCACAGTACGTATGATGTAAAACGTAAGTGGTTACAAACAAAAGTGTGGTCTAGTAGTAATTTTCTTTTTTGTAGCTTTAATGAGATTGAAGAATTTTGAGCAGGGCCACCACCAGATTCAGGATCTGTTACTTTGAAAAATGGAACAGAAAATGCCAGAGTTGTCAAATCCAACAATTTCATTTCATCCACCGCGATGGTTGAACTAGATTGGGCTTTCTCTAGGACCATACTCTTATTAGAATTATTTTATTCTTGCCATGGGCTTTTATGGACTTTGCCCACCAACTCTAGATGATGGCAATTCCGTGAAGAAGATTTTTAAAAGCTTTTTGTTTTTGCTGATGTCAGCCACTACTTAAGCACTTTGACCTTTAACTAAAAACTTAACAGGTGATGAGTTTCTTCTCCAACTGTCAATTTCTACATTTCATATCTTTTATTTTATTTTATTATTTATTATAAATTCATCCCAAATATTTTTTAAAATAATATGATAATATGATATAAAATAATAAAAATATATAAAAATAAAATAATTTTTATAAAAATTATAATATATTTTTTAAAATAAAATATAAATTTTAACATAATAAATTTATATTTATATACATTTAATATAAAATAAATATAACATAAATACACATATTTAATATTCTTGTTGCACGAACTACTAGAAACCTTTGCTCAAATTTTTTCTTTTAATAAAATAAAAGCGTTACCAACATCAACCAAAAAAAGAAATTAGTGATAATAAAAGGGGAAAATAAATTGAAAAAAAAAAGAAAAAAATTATTGCTTAATTTTAGGGTTAATAACGAGTCGAATCAGAGTAAATTTTTAATCGTCTCGAATTCGACTCGATTTTATAATCATAAAATTTAAATTTGAACTTGATTTAAATTTTTTTTTTATTTTTTTATACTTAAATTTAATATTGTATAAATCATATCTGATTCGATTCGATCCAAAATTAATAAAATATTATTTTTTAAAATATAAAATATTATTTTTTAAAAGATAAATATATAAATAAAAAATTTAAAAATATTTTTTTATATAATATCAAATCGAATTAAATCGTGTTTACCTAAAACTAAAATTCAATTTGATCTTAATTTTTTTAATAATATTCTAATCGATTCAAAATTTAATTTTTTTAAAAAGAAATTTATCATATTATATCAAATATCCAACCTGGGTTAAGTTGTCAACCCTACTTAATTTTGCCGCTGCAACTTTATTTGCCGACCTACCCCCCCACTCTCTTCATTATTTCGCCGTTTTGCCCAAGGCAGAAGAAGTTTCAAGATTCAAAAACAAAAAGTACAAATCCTCCCGAAACGATGTCGTACCATCTTACAAAAAGGCCAGTCCACAACATTTCCCATCTTCCGAACACTTTGGACTTGGAGACCGCCCACATATCTTGAAAACCCGAAACTACCCCTTCCAAAATTAACTCTTCATTCCACCTCCAAAAAAGGTCAAATCCAACAATTCAGTAATTCCCCAGCTAGGAATAGCAAAAATTGCTAGCGTTTGAAATATTTGCGGACAGAAGCGGAGGCGGTCTTCGCTTTAATAACTTGGGGAAGAGGTTCCATCTTTATTTTTTTTCTTCTTTTGGGAAGATCAGAGAAGAGATTTATTTTTATTATAAATCTAAAAATAAAAATCCCCGTACTTTGTCTCTTCACTCCACGAGCTCTTATCTGATCTCTCCGATTCTCTCTACACGCACCTCTGTCTATACCGTTTTTACTGTCATCACCGCCGCTAACGCCTAGGTTTTCTTCTATAAGGATTATCTCTTTATTAGCATATTAGGTAATGAATCTTCTTTGTTTTTTTTTTTTCCTTAATATGTGGAGTCCTTTTTATTTGTTGTTAGATTTTCCGTTGTTTTTATTTTCTGTTTCCAGTTTCTGAATTAGCTGTTCTTAATAGCTCTGGTATATTACGGATGCGTTTCGGTTTTTCTGTTTGATTTTAAACTTTTCTCAGCTTCCAAACGGTGCCTTTGTTAAGACATAGATTTTTGAATCTTTCAATTTTTTTCTTCATTTTCGTTATTAACTAGAAGCGGAAATTATTTAAACGGTTTTTTATCTTTTCATTCTCGAATTGGCGATCGTGCTATTTCTGGGTTAATAATTTTTGAGGTTTTCTTTTTTCCGTCTTTCTTTATTTTATTTTATTTTTTATTCATTAGTTACATAAATGCTTTAAAATTGAATATTTTAAAAAAAATAATCAAATTTTCATCATTTTTTCGTTCTGTTTGGCTTCTGTTGAAGTCAAGAGGAATTCTTATGTGTTTCACTTTAGCTGTGTCTAATACAACGTTTTTGGCTGGTGTTTCATACTTACGGGGATTTTATTTATTTATAAAATTTGAGATTTAATTTAGCTATATGACTTATTCAAAATCTGCATAGGTTTTTTTTTTTTTTTAATTTTAAAAAAGAATTTTAATTTTAGTATAACAGTGTAGCTGAATAATTGTGTTTTTATGAATTTATGATAGTTTGAGCGGTACTAACTTTTGTTACAATTTTTCTGGTTGTTGATTGGAAGAGGAATTACACCTTTTATTTTTTTTTGAATATGTTGGTTCATTGGTTTTTTTGGCTTTAGGGTTTTGATGTTTGGTAGTTAACTCACACTCCCAATTAGAGGTAGGCGTAAAACATTTAAAAGCATTAAAATTTGAAGTTTAGGTTTTCCATTATTTGTCTTTAGCCAACAATAGTTGTAGCTGTGTTGTTAGAACTAAAAGTTAACAACTATAAGCCTAACTGAGTGAATCTTCTCAAGTTCGTTGGAAGTAGAATGTTCTCAAATATAGCCACAATGAGATTTTCTTCTTTCCCTTTCCTTCAAGTTCTTCTAAGAAAATGATAAATATGGTTTAATGACTTTAGCTTTTGTTGTTTGATTGTGCAGCCATGCCAACATTTACTGCTATAGCTTTGGATACGTTGTTAGAACCTGGAGTTGCCAAATCTGTCGACAAGTCTGGCCTGAATTTAAAACAACCTATCCCCAACCCTAAACCTATTCCTAATTCAAAGCTGGAGGGGAGAAACAATACATCAGTAACTGAAAGGAAGTTTAATCGCCCCCAAATATCACCTGCCCTCTATGCTACCCCTGAGGCAACCCCACTACCTGATTCACCTTCCTCTTTCCCTCCTTCACCTTACATCATCAATCATAAGAGGCGTGGGCCTCGCCTTTTGAAGAGCTGTTTTGAGGACAATGTATCAGCTCTGAAAAAGACCGTTGAAGAAGATGAGGTTAATGAGAATGCAAAACTGGCAGAAACGAAGTCTGTTGATCTATTGAAGGATGGTTCTGTTGCTTTTAGCATTCCTGAACCTAATGAAAAGGAGCTTGAGAATGGTGTCTATAAAGGTCCTATCAAAGTAGAACAGTCAAATGGTGTCCATGGTGGCTCCATTCAAGATGAGCACATGAATGGTGTCCATGATGGTGAATTTGGCAGCAGTGACAGGGAAGTTGGAAGCTGCCAAGTGAGTCAAGGTTTGGGCAGGGATAGTGCTGTGCTGAAGCTTGTATCATTGAACTTGGACAGATGTGGTGATAGTGAAGATTTCTTTGATCCAAACGAATCAATGAGTGTCACAAGTAATACTGAGGGAGATGATGATACTGGGGCAGAAAGTGCTGCAAGGCTTGCTACACCAAGGCTAGAGTTTTTTGATGCATGGGATGGTATGTAGAGTTTTATTTTCGTCTGTATGTGATGTTCATAAGTAGATGCATATATATTAATATTTATGCTGGAAAATATTTTCTTGCATGACTGCTATTTTGCTTTTAAAACCTGATATGTATCTGCTAGTATGTTTTGTGCTGGCCTTCCTTATTTAAATGTCTTAATGGAATTTTTGACATTATAATTTAATAATGATATGCATATATTTTTTATTTTGGATGTATCTATGTTCATGTGTGCATATTTATGTGTCCTGGTTTGCCTGGAATAGGAGACATTATTGGTGTACTTTGGATAAATATGAAAGTTTCCCCTTAGCTTTTTTCTTAATACCTAGGACAACGAATGTGATGGTTTTGTGGTCGTTTTGGCAAGCTTACTTAGATTTCTTGTTTACTCCAGAATTATCCTCTGAGAGTGGGCCACAGCCTCTTCTTCATGACATTGAAGCTGAACTGCGTGAAATAAGATTGAGTTTACTCATGGAGATAGAGAAGAGGAAGCAGGCAGAAGAAGCTCTAAACAAGATGCGAAGTAAGTGGCAAAGAATCAGCCAAGACTTAGCTGTTGCTGGATTGTCACTGCCTGCAGATCCTATTGATATGACAGAGGATGAGCTGGTGAATCCAGCTGAAGAACTAAGACAGCAAGTGAGCGTTGCACGATTTGTATCATCATCTGTGGGAAGGGCCATTGCAAGGGCAGAGATGGAGATGGAGATGGAAGCTCAAATTGAATTGAAGAACTTTGAAATTGCCCGATTGTGGGACCGACTACACTATTATGAGGCTGTGAATAGGGAAATGTCCCAAAGAAACCAAGAGGCCGTAGGTGAGAGGTTTATATCCTGATTTTCTTTCCTTGGCAGAACCAGTTGTTTTGGAAAAAAATCACGAACATTTCTTTGAAGTAGTTTCTTTATTCTGATTCACTTTGTTGAAATTGTCATGCTGCATGCTTAAATATTAATATGATTCATCAAGTTTACATGATTTTATTTTCTGATTTTTGTAATTTATCATTGTTTCAATGCAGAGATGGCACGGCGTGATAGACAAAGGAAGAAAAGAAGGCAGAGATGGGTCTGGGGTTCAATTGCTGCTATAATTTCCCTTGGGACAGCTGCCTTGGCATGGTCTTACCTCCCAACAGGAAAAGGTTCATCCTCTGCTAGTATTCCCCAGGCATCTGATCATGATGATGCCGCTAAGTGATAATTATTCAATGACTAGAGCTGTGATAACCTATCACCGTAGCAAGAGAATAAGACGCCGACATTCTTCCCTGTGAGTAGCAGTCTCCTACTTTTGTTAGTCGCAATTTCTCTGCCATGAGCCATCCTGAGGATGTAAGGTACCATCTCAATAATTTTTTTGCACTAATAGTTGTTCCCTTCCCTGGCAATCTGAGAGTTGATAAATTATCAATTATATCAGTCTTTGTTACCCAACTTTGGCCTTTTGTGTGCGTTATGCATATCACATATAATCTTGTGGGATTTGTTTTAAGGTCTCTTCTGACTCAGGCAGATATCTTTCCTGTGCAAGACTCATCGGTCGTTACCAATCAAGCACAGCATGATGGAATTTAATTAAACCTATTTCTTATTGAATGAATATGTTTTATTCGGGTAGATAGGTTTGATATGTTTGTATTTGAATGTTGCCCTGGTTTTATTCGGGAACTGAAAACATTGCCTTGAGACATGATAAGTTTTGAAGGACATTATTAGATCGAAGAGTTAATTTGATACATCAAAGATTACTGTTAAAGCAGATATGAGTGCGAAAATTTTGCTCTCAATTTGTTCGAAGTTAACTTAAAACAACTTTAACTTGATCAATTCAAAAGATTAATTTGACATGAAATGATATGAATTGTAGATCAAAACTCGAACAACTTGAATAATGTTTGACAATGAAATGATTTGAATTAATGTTCAAAACTCGGAATAACTTGAATGTCAAATTTGAAGATATGGATCCAAATAATTTGAAAGGGTGAGGATTTATGCATCTAATAAGTAATAAAGCCACTTTTAATCATGGTCAACTTGTCTATCTTTTTATTAAATGTAATAATGCCACCTTTAATCATGGTTAAGTTGTCTATCATTCTACTAAATAAAATATTTAGATGAAATCTTAACGTACAATCCTAAATGCAAGCAGAAATATTGAGTCCTCGATTGGAAGGGAAATGGTGACGGCTAGTAATCAATTTTCATCCATTCAAAAACCGAATTGAATAAAAATGTCATATTTGAGGATTCATTACAATGATGGTAACTAGGATGGTTATTTAATTTCGATTTTTTTTATATTTAAGTCAAAAACAAAAAGCATAAGGGATTTTCAAAAATAATAATAAAAAAAACACAATGTTCAATTTATTCCAAGCTAGATCGACGGATAAATCAATAAAATCATGAATTATTACTTATGTTATGCCTAGATCAATTGGTCAATGGTTAGAGCTTGGTTAGTATTGCAGAATCCTTAGGCAACCCAAGCAAAACACGCTAAATAGCTATGTCACCTGCTTTAAAGGGATTGTTTGCTATCCATCAGAGGAAGGACTTGTCCAAGATCCTACCAATAACTTGTCAAGGCAACCACATAAAAAATAATCCATCAACATCCAACTTATTTGATATCATTAAATGTAATTCTCATCCATTTACACAGACCTTTCTCAAGCTCTACGTAGACATTCCATCTACTGTTAAATGTTTTAATCAAGCTATCACTCTTGATTTCAAGCAAGAGGTAGGTAAAAAAGTCAAATACGCTAGGTAACACAAGAGTAGACCTAACTCTTTAGACTTTCTTTTCATTGAAACTTTTCACACACACGTCACCTCTTTACTTCTTAACCCTTCCTCAAGTATCATACTGACTTAAGCATTGGAACACACTCCGAAGTAATAACTCCGGTGTCTTTTGATCGTGTTTTTTGATTGCAGGTCATAGCCGTCTTTCCCATTCACCCTATTCCCTTCTTTCTAGCTAAAAAATCCAACAACACCATCAACAATTGATGTTGTCTATGGAACGACAACCATGTCTCGCTAACAAAATTCTTCTAAGACAATAATTTCTACCATTAATGCTATTACTCAACATGTAGCCACCACTAAAGCAACATCCTTTTTATCAATTCCTTTTCAAATTCCATCACCAAATTTACCTTCTTGAAATTCCTTGCTCCTTAACAACACACTTTTATTAAATGCTTGGGCAGCATAGTCTTTGAGCTTTTATTAGAATTTAATAGGAGTTTTATCCCTGAATGTAACACTGACACCACCATTAGTCCACACCATAACACCTGGACCTTTGAATCCTATTTCCTAACTATCTACGACACATATCCTTCCCTCATAGCTCGTATAAACACCAGTTTATGGCCAAACATTCCTCTTGTAACCTTTACTATACATATCTCATTCCCCGTGCCAGAGATCCCAATATATCAACCCACAATGCAAATTTTATCGGACTTTTATCAAAATGTCATGGCACAAATACAATTATTAAACACTCAAGTGGCCACCCAACAAAAATTACTCTAATAGTACCAATATGCCATATAGCAACCCTTCAAGAAAGACCTATCCTAGAAAGAGCTTAGTGTCTTCTTTTAGGAAACCACCACTACCATGAAACTCAACCCATCTTGAAAAAACCTACTTGCAAACCATCTATGATAGTTCCCATCATTGTGATCATATTGTATAAAACTCTTCATTAAAACCAAACACATGCAATAAGCTAGCTATGCAAGTTGTTACTTTGCACAAAGAGCTAGCTGAGCTTAGAAAAGAATAAAAATAAAGATCTTTAGTGGCTCGAGGATATCATAATCCTTTGATTGCCACTGTAAAAAAAGTGGATATCTTGTTTTCCCTTAAGCTACCAAAAGATATCTGTAATGGACTATTGACCCGGAGAACCACTTAGACCACTTCAGAACCTTCATAGATTTGCATAATGCTTCTGATGCAGTAAAATACAGGGCCTTTCCCATCACCTTGCATGAAAGAGTTAAGACGTGGTTCTATTTTATGGCCCTTATCACCATAGATAGTTTTGATGCCCTTAGTAAGCAATTTTTGGTACATTCCTTAGTAGCAGGACTGTCGTATGCTTTTTTATAAGCTTGTTGGTCGTAAAGTAAAAACTTGAAGAGACTTTCTGATAGTACTTGAAAAGGTTTAATATAGCCACTTTAAAGATCAAGGATCTTAACATTGATTAGGCCATCTAGGCCTTTACCTTTAGGATGAGGCATGACTATATGAGGTATTCATTGATGGAAAACAAACTAGTATAGCTGTATCAACTATACGAAATGGCTAAGAAGTTTACTGAGGTTGAGAAGATTAAAACTGTTAATAAGGTTGAAAAACATGAGTAACATTAAGAATGTCACAAGAAAAAAATAAGCAGATTGACACACAGGGTTAGCGGTTTCACGATAATTGTTAGGCACATAACCTACAAAGAAGAAGAGATTGATATAACAACAATGACAACAATAGTAGAAACTCCCAAACACAATTCAATCAATACCCAAACCAAAGCAGAACCCTAAATGCCATTACATAGCGTCCAGCCCAGTATCTTACCCAAATAAAAAATTAAGCAAAACCTCTACTCAAATGCCTAAATAACCAACCCTTACCAAAAAGATATTACATTTACCATGAAACTAGGGGGCATTCCACTAATAAGTGCATAGCTCTCTAGAAGGATATCCAAAGATTAATAAGCATGATAAAAACCTAACTAACTCCTCGAAGCAATAACTCCCCAACCTATTAAAATTGTGAAGCATCCAACCACCAGCAAGGTGAGGGCTTATCCCAGTACAAGGTATCATTAATGTTATTATGAGGGGCCACTGAAGACTGAGTAAATAGCAAATCCAAAAGCAAATCACACCTGTATAGTATAATGGCCATTGATGTTGCATCAAAAAAATATAGAGTCAATGATTGGCGAGTGTAGTTCTCGAATGATGATATTGACATTCTAGTTGACAATGGTAACAACCTTATAGTGGTCACAACAATAATAGCCAACTACAAAGTGCAATGAATATTGGTTGATAATGGTGGTACGGTGAATTTAATTTAGTATCAGGCCTTTAAGTAGATAAGGTTTGGAAATGGAGATTTGAGGCCGTCAGGGCCTATCTTTGGGTTTGCTAATTAACCCATCGTAGTTAAGGGGTTTATCACTTTACCAGTTACGATGAGTGATGGTGAACATATGTTAGCAACACTAGTAAACTTTCTGGTGGTTGATCAACCCTCTATTTATAATGTCATTTTTGGCAGACCATTGATGAAAAAGAATAAGATGGTAACTGCCATTTACTATTTGACGATTAAACTTTTTATAACCATTGGGGTAGGATAGATGAAAATGAATTAAGTGACAACTCACTAGTGCCATTTTTTGAGTCTACAACTCACCCAGAAAGAGGATCAAACCACCAACTCACCCCTATCCCTACCCATGAGAAACCTTAAAACACATCATTCCTTATTCGTACATTCATAAATCTAGTATTGGGCTAGACTCTGAGCATTGACAACCTAGATGCATGAGATGAAACTTGAGAGCACAAGGCTTACCTAGTCTAGCAAACCATACCAGTCCAACTATATCCCTCGAACCTAGACCTCATTACGTATATGGGTTTTTTATTAGATACTAAGGCAAAAAATATGTTGCATAGATTCTTACAAAAGAATGCTGATGTCTTTGCACGATTTGTAGAGACATTTCTAGCATTGATGAGCGTGATATGGCTCATCACTTAAATGTGGACCTAGTTGTTAAACTTGTCAAGCAAGAAAAGATAAGGTTTTCTCTCGAATGAATCTAAGCAATAAGAGAAGAGGTTGATAAGTTGTTGGCGACTGAATATGTTAGGGAAGTTAAATACCTTGATTGGCTTGTCAATGTGGTTTTGCTAAAGAAAGAAAATGAAAAATGGAAAAAGTGTGTGAACTTCACCGATTTGAACAAAGTATGCCCAAAGGACAGTTCGTCTTTGCCTTTAGCGAAGAAATTAGTAGACTCCTTTGTAGATGACAAAAACTTGAGTTTCATAAATATATTCTTGGGATACAATCAGATTAAGTTAGCAAAGGTAGATCAAGAAAAAATATTTTTCATCATAGAGGATGATTTATTTTACTACACAATGATACCTTTCGGGCTAAAAAATACAAAGGCCACTTACTAGAGATTAGTGAATAAAATTTTTAGAAAGTAGATTGGTAGGCCTCTACAGGTGTATATAAATGATATGCTAGTTAAGAGTCCCTCACTGGAATAGCATGTTTGAGATTTAACAGATGCTTTTGCCATCTTAAGAAGGTATAACATGAAGTTAAACCTTATTAAGTGTACATTTGATCTGGAAGCATGAAAGTTTTTAGGCTTCATGATTTTTAATAGAGGTATAGAAACAGAACTTGATAAAGTGACAGCTATATTGGACATGAGCCCCTTAAAAACTATAAAAAAAAACAAAGATTGATAGGGGTAAGTGGCAACCCTTAATAGATTTGTGTCCAAGTTGGTAGATAAATGTTTACCATTATTTAAAGTCTTTCAAAGCACAACAAGATTTAAATGGGATGAGCAATGTCAAAAAGCTTTCAAAGAACTTAAACGGTATCTCTACTCGCCACCTTTACTCGCTAGCCCTATTCTTGGTGAACCTTTTATATGTGTATTTAGCCATTTTTGATGAAATAGTGGCAATAGTTTTGTTAAAAGATACCAATAAGAACTAAGTACCAAAATATTATGCTAGTAAAGCCTTATAGAATGAGGAATTTAACTATACAAGCCTCGAAAAGATTGCCTATATGCTGATCATGGTAGCTCATCGATTGAGACAGTATTTTTAGACATACGTCATAGTTGTGCTAACAACCTAGTCACTATAGGAAATTTTATGCAAGATAGACACTTCAGGAAGAATGATGAAATAAAGTGTTAAACTTAGCAAATTTCACATCAAATACAAGTCAAGGAAAGTTATCAAGGCCTAAGTTTTAGGAAATTTTCTCGTTAAGTGCTTTTTTACACCTGAGGTAGGAACACAATACCAAGACATTGTGAAACCTCCTTAACCTTGAACTTAATCCTCACTTACAAGTCCAAAAGTCCAAACCGAACAAACCTAAGCAAAGCCATAAAAATAATAAAGACATACGAGCTAGTTGAGCCCACCATATCGCCTATTCAGATTATTCAACATCTTTCAGTAGTGTACCCTTTGCCAGAACACACGTGGTTAATGTACATGGATGGTTCATCAATGAAAGATAGCTCTGGCGCAAGAATTCTATTATTAAGTCTAAGAGGACAAGAGTGGTAGTATGGATTGTCTTTCAATTTTTTTATCCCAACGACATACCTAAGTATGAGACCTTAGCTATAGAACTGGAATTGGCAACAAGCTTAAACATCAATGACTTAATTGGTTAGATAGATTCCTAGTTAGTTGCTCACTAGGTAAATGGCAAATACAAAGTTAAAGATCCCACGCTTGCTAAGTATCACAACATCGTTTGCCAATAAAGTCAATTCTTCACCTCAATAATCGTATAGCAAGTCTTTCATACTAGCAACATCAAGGCTGACTCCATGTCTAAGTTGGAAGCATATATTGAAATTAAGCAATATGGAAAAATTTTGTTGGAATAGTGGCCACACCCAAGTACTTGCAAGAACTACATATCATGTGTATAGAGGAAGATGACAGTTAGAGGACCCCTATTAAGGTGTTCTTCAAAGAGGAATACCCTTTAGACCTTGTAGAGTGTAAAAAGGTGCAAAAAAGAGCATCATGTTTTACATTAGAAGGGGATAGTTTATGTTATAATGTGTAGGTTAAAAAACCTACCAATTAGACATAAAACTATGGAGTCACCACCAATCTTTTTTATTTATGTGTGATTGGCCACCTATGTGAATATATTCTTTTTAAGGTTATCCTAAGCCTAAGCCTAAGCTAAGGGTCCTTGAAAAAGATCGGTTATGGTCTACATCATTAGAACTAAGGTTTGAGAATTGGTTACATGCAGGAAATGTTTTAGCACCCTATTACATCTAAAATTAGTATCAAATTAATTATGTATTATCTTGCATAAGCCTTAATCAAAGATGGTTTCAATCATGCAAATAAATCAATTCCAATCCCTTTATTTATTTACACCACATTGTCATACAAAAATTCTATCATAAATCAAATCATGCAATCATGCAAATATATAAAAAAAAAAATCATGTCAGCATATCAAGCAATCATGTAAAATATATCATGATGGTTTCAATCATGCAAATAAATCAATTCTAGTCTTTTTATTTATTTACACCACATTGTTATACAAAAATTTTATCATAAATCAAATCATGTAATCATGCAATCATGTAAACATAAAAAAATCATGCCAAAATATCAAACAATCATGTAAAATATATCATACCAAAAATATCATGCAAAACATGCAAATATCATGTAATAAAAATCATGCAAGTAAATCATGCAAATAAATCAATAATCATGTAAATATATAAATAATCATGCAAGTATATAAATAATCATGCAATTAAACACATAATTGTGGAAATAAAACTATAAAAATCTTACCAAAGTTTTTTCTTTTTCTTATCACAATTAATTCAATCAACAATAAATAATAAATAACACAATAAAAAAAATAATGAAAAAAAAATAAACCTAAAAAATAAAAAATTTTACCAAATCAATTGGGTTAAGTCAGGTCATAAGTTGTGCGAATCCTAAAACGGGTTAGGGGTTTACAGCCCTCGAATCCTCATTTCTTTTTCCTTCAAAACCTAGCGCTTTTTCCTTTTTTATTTTCACCATTGCCTAGCTTATCTTCTTTATCTTTTTTGTTTTTGCAAATTCTTCAACCCAAAATTGACAGCTTAGCAAAAACTCAAACTCTCATTGAAAATTGCTACCTACTATGCTGTCAATTGTCGGCCTCGACCATTCACCGGTGTCTTTGGTGATCATGACAATCCTTTATCAAATTTTCTCGAGCCCCACTTCACGTTTTCCAAACTAGTTTTTTGAAAAACTTCTCTTAATAAATCATAATCTTCGCTACCAGACTTCTCACCAACCACTAGCTTTTCCTTCCATTCCTTCTTTTTTTTGCCTTTCAAGCTTAAAAGAACTTTATGAAAATTTCTTGCAATTTTACTTTTCTTTAATTGCTTCTATTTTGTGTGTTTGGAAATTGCTAATGGTTGATTTGAAGCTTTTAGAAATTAAGCTTGTTACTGGGTTTAGGCTTTCTGTTTTTTGTTTAAATGATTTTTGTTTTTATGGGTATGGCTGATTCTATCTTTGATTATTGGTTCTGTGATCTCTGCTATCTTTTCTTATTGTTAATTTTTTAGTTGAATTTTTTCTACTCTGGGTTGACGTAAGATTGTGTGTTTTTATGCAAGATTTTGGAGATTGATATTTTTTGTGTGCTTATGTTTGCTACAAACTGTTGATTGTTTATATGTATTGCTTAATTGCTTTTTCTTGCCAATTGTTCTCGTTCCCTTGTTGAATTATTCTATGTTTGTGCTAGGAATCATTACAGGTTCCCGACTCTATCTCTACTTGGGGTGGCTTTGACTAGGCTCAAATTTATTGGGTTTCAATTTAATTGAATTTGTTCTGGGCATAGTTGATTTCAAAAACTCTACCTAAAATTGCCTCATTGCTGATTATTTCTTACCTGAATTGCTTTCTCAATTGTTTTTTCTGGTTTGTACAGCTTAAATTTACAGTTGAATGTGTCTTTTTTCTACTGATTGTTTCCTCATATATTTTGCTGTTTAATGGCCTTTAATTGATTGTTAGGTAAATTGTTGTGAGGCCTCCCATTTGCTTCACAGATCAGGGTTTTTTTATAAAGATCAATTCCTAATTGAATTTGGACTTCACCAAATCTTATGCCAAAGATTTCTCAAATTTTTTTTTTTTTGTGATTTTTATTTTCCAATGAATTGGAAATCAAGCATTTCCTTAGATAATGAATATTTAATTCTAGGATTTAAAACCAAATCCAAGACCATAATTGCCAATTTCCCACATTTTTTTTATTTTTCTTTTTTATTGACTTTTGAACAAAAATAATAAGAGCTAAAATTAAAATCTAAAAACCAAAAATACTAAATAAAAACACAGTTTTGGGCTTTTCAATCTTTGGGCTTAAAATTTAATTTCAATTAGTATCCAATTACAAGTTTGCATAAAATTTAAAGCCCATTTTAATGTTGAAAAAATTCTCGGAGAAAATGGGATGTTTGCAACTGTTACTCTTTGTACATTTTTTATGGAATAAGAATTCTACAAAGACAAAAGACATTCATTTTGTTTGGGTCATGAAAATTGAAAGAGAAAATCGAAAAGCTCCCCACAATTGAGGCTTTGAAGCTTTTGAAAAATAAATTGCTCCTTTGTAATTGAGGCTTTGAAACTTTTGAAATATAAAAGTATTCCTTTATTAAGGCTTCAATTTTGAAAAAAATAAAGTATTCATCCATCGAGGCTTCAACTTTAAAAAATAAAAGACTCATCCACCGAGGTTTTAACTTTGATAAAATAAAATTCTCCTTTATTGAGACTTTAATTTTGAAAAAAATAAAGTACTCCTCCATTAAAGCTTTAACTTTGAAAAAAAATAAAGTACTCCTTCATGGAAACTTCAACTTTGGAAAATAAAAACCCCTCCATTGAGGCTTCAATTTGGAAAAATAAAGTACTCATTCGCTGAGGCTTCAACTTTTAAAAAATAAAATCATGTCTAAGAAAGCTCTTTTTCAAGAAATGCTTGGAACTTTAACATTCTTATTCAGGAAAGCTTTTTCTAAACAAAGGCTTGAAACTTAAAAATTCTCATACAGGATAGCTCATTCTCAACAAAGGCTTGAAATTTTAAAATTCTTATCTAGGAAAGCTCATTCTTAACAAAGGCTTAAAACTTTAAAATAAATAAACATTTGGAATTTTCAAGATCATACCCTAAGGTCTTATTGATCATTCTTACCTTCGAAAAAACTCCCCCTTGATAGAGGCATTGAAACTTTAAAATCTTACCTTAAATGATTCTTTGTATCTTATCTGGATCATCATTGATGTTTTCTAATGTCTCTTCTCAAAATTCTTTCATGTAGTTTTTCCTTTCTATTTTTCAAGCATATGCTATGAATGTATGCAATAAATGAAAAAATTATTTACAATTCTCAAATTTAATTTCAAGATTCAAACTTTAATTTTTTTTCCTTTCAAATAATGCATGGAATGAATATGATGAACACAATATATGTATGAAATTAATGCATGAGCCAAAGATTTTTCAAAATTCCATCCTAATTTCACAACTCAAACTTTGATCTTTCTTTTCGAAACATGGAGTGCATCAGTTCAATAAATGTAATGATATATGCAACATGTAATGAATGTAGTGAATACAATGCATAAATGCAGTTCAAACTTTAAACTGTCTTTTCTTTTTTCAATTATACATGATGAATGAATGAATTTAATATTCTCAGTATGATGCATGCATGTAATGCATGTGGTGAATGCAATGTATACTATGTAATTCATTTATCTTTTCAATTATGGTAAATCAAAATTCTCAAAGCTTTTGATTTATCTTCTCATTTCTTTTAACTCTTCAACACTTGTGATCTTCAACATTAGCTATCATGCACTATTAGTAGTCTCATCCATTATATCATTCAAATCTAAAGTTTTCTTCCTTCAAAGGGATCTCAAGACTTTTCTTCATGTCTTCTTTTCAGCTTCTCATCATGTTTTTCTTTAGCTTCTTTGGAACTGGTTGGTAAATAATTGATTTGTGACCTAAAATTCCTCTTCATTAGCTTTATCATCTGATATCAATATTTGGAATATTTTTTTTCATTTGTAAGTTATAAGAATTAACATCCTTTTAAACTTCTTTCATCTTTCATTTTCAATTTGCTTCAGTCACTTTCAACATTTTTGAAATAATGCAAGGATCTTACATAACAGTAATTTATTTATTCATCATCATTTCAATTCAATGCCAAATTTAATTCATCTCATTTTTTTTAATTCATCATGGAAAAGAATAAATGGTGAAGAACAAGGAAAATCAAAGAAAGAATATTCATTATAAGGTCAAATTTGGTAAGGAATAAATAGGCAAAGAAACTTTTAGGATGAATCATTAAGATAAATACTGGGAAGGGTTCACAACATTTAGGATAATAAATATTAAGACAATTCTAAACAAATAAATTCTAAATTCTTTTTTAAAAGTTCATTCCATTGATGTTTTGTTATCTTTTATCAATCTAGGCATTATCCTTATTTCTTGGGGATCTTCATTAAGGGTATATTTTCAAGCTTTTTTTTGTTACTTAAACCACCTTTTTAGGTTTCAATTTAAGTCTTCCTTTCTTTTTTTAAAAATTTTTTTTTTTCATTTCTCTTCCACATCTTTACCTTTTCATTTTCCTTTTCCCTTGATTCATTAGTGACATTTTGATAAAAATTCTCAATAATCCCATTACAAGTTTGTCCTAGTTCAATTAATGATTCTCCATTTCGGGTATTCACATTCAATCAAATTAAACATTTAAAGAATGTAACGTAGGCTAAAATGAAGGGTTATGAAAGAAATTGATACAGTAAGTCCAAAATTCATTTGAAGGATTACAAACTAAAAGACCATTTATCATCATGTGGAGCACCTTAGTTTTTTGCCCCATTCTTCATCAATTCTTTCTTTTTTTCACTTTTTTTTTATTTGCACTTTTCATCTTTTTTTAAAGAAGATCTAAGTATAAAAGAGTTTTTTTTTCCTTTAAAGTCATAAGGGACTTTTATTTTTTTTTTTCTTTGTGATCAAGCCTTTTTCAAACTTTAGCCTTTAGTGTAAAGGGTGATTTTTGATTAAAGTTTCTTTTTTAAAAAATTCAATAGGCTTAAATGGGATAAGGTAATGGATAATTTTACTTCTTGTGTGAAAGATAGAAAAAAAAATGGCCATTACTTATTTCAAATATGAATACTTTCAATGAATAACATTTATTGACTAAGAGCAAACCTGTGAATGAAACATCTAAAAAAACCACACATTGCATCGCTTTTGTCTATGATTGAGCAAAATCCCATGCTAGTTTTATTTTGTGAAACCTGTCCTTCTTTTACTTTAGTGATCCTAACAAATTAAAAGTTTCAACTTATCAATTCCACCAATATGAATGATACTTTTAAAATCGAATCTTGAATTATCATCGTGATTGCCTAAATATGGAAGTTGGTGAAATATGAAAAGCATGAATATAAAGGCAATGGAATAAAAGAGGAAATATAATAAAAATGCATCTATCACTTTATTGATATGATGAAAGATAAATAAAAAAAATAACATAAAAGACCCTTAAATGTTCAAGACTTGCATTATTTCTTAAAGTTCCTAAGGTGATAGACATTCATAAAAACTCTTTCAAAATCATGCCTTAATGTGGTTAAGCAAAGGGTTCTTAATGATATATGTCCCTGCTTCTTAATCAAAATTCATAAATCCATTTTTAACCAAACTTTTCACTTTATATTTCAATGTTGTGTAATTTTTTACAGAATGGCTAGCAATCTCAAAATGATAATCATAAGTAGCATTAGCATCATACCACTTGTGGTAGGGAGGCTTCATAGGTTTTAAATAAATTGGTGTGATCAAATAGTTCTCAATGAGTTGATGAGGTAGCTTAATATATGTCATAGGAATTAGATCTATTAGAGCTTTTTCTCTTTTCACTCAATTCTTGGGTTGAGCAACTAGCTGAGAGTTGGATGACTGTGTGACTAGTTGATAAGAATAAAGTCTTGGAGAGGTTTTATTGATGGTTGGGTAGTAAGGTTGATACATCGGGTAAAGAAAATATGGTGTGAAGCCTTCAACCCCTTATGAATTACAACATGAGCATTTTTTTCTTTCTTTTTTGACATAACTATTTTCTTTGCATCATTACTTTTAAGCTTTTTATTCTTGATGGCATTATCAGTTATCTTCCTAGAAATTACCATGTTAGGAAAGTTCTTTGTGGCATTGCCAATAATCCTTTTATAACAAAGAGTTTTGAAAGTATTAACAAACAGAATCATGGTCTTCTAGTCATGAGCGGTGGTTGAACTTGGGCAACATCATTTTTTTACCTTTGAGTATATTCTTTAAAGCTTTCAGTGTCTTTCTTTTTCATGTTTTGTAAAGATAAATGGTTTGGAGCCAAATCTATTATGTATGTGTATTGCATGATGAATGTCCTAGTTAGTTCCCTCAAACCACAGATGTGGGACCTATTAAATTGAACATACCATTCTAAAGCAAATCTAGTAGGGCTATCTTGAAAAATATGGATGGGTAGCTTTTCATCATATGTATGTGTGGCTATCTTATGGTAATACATAATGACATGCATTAAGGGGCATTTTGTTCCATCATGTTTTTTGAATTTAGGCACCTTACTTAGGTAGAATGACCACATCAAGAACTAAGCACAATTTAGTAGCATCAATTGAACTATAAAAATCCATCCCTTTTATAACTTGAAGCTTTCTTTCAATAAGATCTATTTTCTGTTGAGATCTAAAGCTTTTCTTGGTTTCTATTATGTTTGTCTTTAGTTTTTCTTGTGTTAGATTAGGAACTTGAGTTGGATAAAAAAAAAGTCATGTGAGTAGGAGCAGCAGTTGAAAGCATGTTAGTATGAATGTAAGGGTAGCTTGCTGTAAATGGCTTTTGATGTTGGGCCTTTTGAGATGTCTTTTTGGCATATAGTCTAAAACTAGGTGGGTGTATTGGATCATCAATTTTTTTAGCTATTGTTTTCCCTTTGTTCATATTTTTTAGCAATTCAGCCATACGTTTTAATTGCCCTTTCATTTCTTCTTGTGTCTTTTTCATATTTTGAAAAGGAAAAGCTTGTTCTTCCGCTATAATTCTAACTTGATACAAAGATTGAGTTATCTTTAAACTTTGATTTACCACAATTAGGGTGCATATTTAGAGAGATATTCATGAAACCCTTTTATCTTTTACATGAATGACTGCATATATGCATGAATGCAATAAAGAGGATCTAAAATGTAAATATATGCACATATAGTAAAAGAAAAGGGTTAGTAAACATGATATATACAGGAAAAAATATAAAGGTTTAGTATGCACATAATATATACAAGGAACAATTTAAAAATTTACAAGTAGAATAATAAATGTCCCATTATGTGTCCTAATTATGGTTTTGTAGCAAAATAAGGGGCAAGGCTCTAACTTAGGTTCAGATCCTTAAGGTTTATTTACATGCTGGGTTCAAAAGGTTTAACACTTTAAAGGTTTTCAAATTGTTTTTTATATCATCATCTATTATAAACTAGTGAGGCACCCCAATCCTTGCCCATCATTATAGGCTAAAATGAAAAATATTCAATTTGAATGAGAGTTTTTGCTAGTTCACACGGAGGTTATCACCTCATGAAAGTTTAGGTACTCGCTCCCTTATAATAAAGGACAAAGCTTGGGTTTAGAGCTTATGCATAAAGATAAGAATGGTGTGTGTAAAAAGACATGCCAAATAATCAAATAAATCGATGCACATAAAAATTAAAATATACAAAAAAAGAAAACAAAAACAAATAGGTTAGTAATAAGAAAATGACAAATAATTACATAATAAAATCATCAAAACAAGGCTTAAGATAACACATAACTAACTAATGGCTTGACTCTCTAATTTCTCTAGTGGTTCACCTAACTATCATGATGTTTAGGTTGGGAAAACCTACCCATTAGATACAAAAATTGGAGTCACCACCAATCTTTTTAGCTTGATGTGATTGGCTATCTATGTGAATTTATCTTTTTAAAACTTATCTTATGCCTAAGTTAAGGGACCCTAAAAAAAATAGGATCTGGCCTACATTATCAAAATTAAGGTTCAAGAGTCGAAGATATGTTGGGAAGGTTTTAGCATCTGGCCTATATTATTAAAATTAAGGTTCAAGAGTCGAATATATGCAGGAAAGGTTTTAGCACCCAATTATGCCCAAAATTGATACAAAATTAATTATGCGTTATCTTGCATAAGCCTTAATCAAAGATGGTTTCAATCATGCAAATAAATTAATTCTTATCCTTTTATTTATTTACACCATATTGTCATACAAAAATTCTATCATAAATCAAACATGCAATCATGCAAATATATATATAAAAAAATCATGCCAAAATATCAAACAATCATGTAAAATATATCATACCAAAAATATCATGGAAAACATGCAAATATCATATAACAAAAATCATGCAATAAATCATAAAAACATCATGTAATAAATCATGCAAATAACATGCAAATAAATCAATAATCATGTATATATATATATAAATAATCATGCAATTAATATTAATAATCATACTTAATCATGCAAGTATATAAATAATCATGCAAATAATGCAATTAAATATATAATCATGCAATTAATAATTAATCACATAATTAAGTATATAATCATACAAATAAAACTATAAAAATCTTACCAAAGTTTTTTCTTTTTCTCATCATAATTAATTCAATCAACAATAAATAATAAGATAAATAATAAATAAACTAGAAAAAAAATAATGATAGGAAAATAAAACTAAAAAATAAAAAATTTTACCAAATTAATTAGGTTAGGTCAGGTCTTAATCTATACGGATCTTAAAACAGGTTGTGAGTCTGTAGCCCGTGGATCCTCTTTTTTTTTCCTTTAAAACCCAGCACTTTTTCCGTTTTTATTTTCACCTTTGCCCTGGTTCTCTTCTTTATCTTTTTTTTTTTTTTGTAAATTCTTCATTCCAAAATTGATAGCCTAGTAAAAACACAGACTTCGATTGAAAACCGCCAGCTGCTTTGTTGTAGATCACATGCCTTGGCCACTAACTGGTGTCTTTGATGATTGTGACAACCCTTTACCGAATCTCTTCGATCCCTATTTTACGTTTTCCAAGCCAGTATTTTGAAAAACTTCTCTCAACAAATCATAATCTTTGCTACTAGACTTCCCAACAACCACTAGCTTTTCCTTCCACTTTTTTTCTTTTTTACCCTTCAAGCTCACAAAAACTCTGAAAATTTCTTGCAATTTTCTTTTTTACAATTGCTTCTATTCTGTGTTTGGAAATTGCTAATGGTTGATTGGAATTTCTAGAAATTGAGGTTGTTGTTGGGTTTAGTCTTTCTAGTTGTTTGTTTGAATGATTTTGATTTTTGTGGGTATGGTTGATTTTGTCTTTGATTATTGGTTCTATGATCTCTGTTGTGTCTATTTATTGTGGATTCATTTGCTGAATTTCTTTTGCTTTGGGTTGATGTAAGACTGTGTTTTTGTGTAAAATTGTGTGTTTTTGTGTAAGACTTGGGAGATTTCTTTTATCTGTGTGCCTATGTTTGCTATAAATTGCTGATTGCTTCTGTGTATTGCTTAATTGCTTTTCTCACCAATTGTTCTTGTTCCCTTGTTGAATTGTTCTATGTTTGTGTTAGGAATTATTGCAGGTTCCTAACTATGTCTCTACCTGGGATGGCTTTGACTAAGATCAAATTTACTGGGTTTCGATCTAGTTGAATATACTTTGGGCAGACTTGATTTCTAAAACTCTACTCGAAATTACCTTTTTGCTGACTATTTCTTGCCCAAATTGCTTTTTCAATTGTTTTTTTTTATTTGCACAGCTTAAATTTGTAGTTCAATGTGTCCTTTTTCTATCTATTATTTCCTTCTATATTTTGCTATTCAATGGCATCTAATTAATTGTGAGATAAATTGTTACGAGGCCCTTTTTTTACTTCATAGATCAGAGTCATTTTATAAGGGTCAATTCCCAATTGAATTCGGACTTCACCGAATCTTATGCCAAAGATTTATTAGATTTTCTTTTGTGATTTTCCTTTTCCAATGAATTGAGATCAAGTATTTCCTTAGGTAACAAATATTTAATTCTAGAATTTAAAACCAAATCCAAGACCATATCTGCCAATTTCCCACTTTTTTGTTTTCTAGTTTTTTTTTTTTTTTTTTTTACTTTTGACCAAAAATAATAAAAAGTAAAATTAAAATCTAAAAACCAAAAATACTAAATAAAAACACAATTTTGGGCTTTTCAATCTTTAGGCTTAAAATTCAGTTTCAACTAATACCCAATTACAATTTTGCATAAAATTTAAAGCCATTTTAATGTTGAAAAAAAATTTTCGAACAAAATGGAATGTCTATAACTTATACAAAAAAGCTTTTTTAGCCTTCTCGTTAAGTGTCTCCCTATCTGAAGTTGAATATGTGTTAAGGAAAATCCATGAAGGAGTGTGTGGCCATTATGTAGGCAGGTAAACCATAGCACAAAAAGCATTAAGACAAGGTTATTATTGGCCCATAATGAAAATATGCAGTGGAGCTAGTTAAAAAATGTTATAAATACTAGAAGTTCACCAATATCCTTAAGCATCCGACAGAAGCCTTTAATCAAAATTTTAGCCCATGGCCATTTGCACAATGGGGTATTGATATTCTATGACTATTCCTTATAGCAATCACCTAAATGAAATTCATGATAGTGGCCATGACTATTTCACGAAATGAGTAAAGGTAGAATCAGTAGCTCCATCACAGTCAAAATAATAGATGACTTAATAAGGAAGTATATCGTGTGTAAGTTCGGTCTTCTTTACACTATTGTGGTAGATAATGAAACATAATTCTAAGCTAATAAATTGAAGCAATTCTGCCAAACTTTCAAAATGGCTTTGGTACATAGTTTAATGGCCTATCTTTAAACAAATGCGCAGTTAGAATCTATGAATAAAAAAATTTTAATTGCTTTTAAGAAGAAGCTAGATGAAGCAAAAGGGGAATGGGTAAAAAAAACCATGGTATACTTTGTGCGATTAGAACCACAGATCATTTGGTGATAGGGGAAACACCCTTCACACTGATATATAAGATGAAAGTAGTTATACTTGTTGAAATGGGCATGAACATATTCAAGACAACACACTTCAACCCTCATCAAAATAAAAAAGCTTTAAGGGCTAACTTGGATATATTACAAGAGATTAAAGACTTGGTCGAGGTTAAAACGATTGCCAGGGCCAAACAAGTCGACAAATATTATAACTCCAAAGTTAAACATAGACATTTTTAGGGTGATCTGATACTTAAAAATTACGAAGCTAGTAAACTAGTGGGTGAAAGAAAAAAACCTATTACCTAATTGGGAAGGGCCATAAAGAATCTCAATTGTTATCAGATTTGGAGCCTAAAAGTTAAAAAACATGGAGGGCAACCTTGTATCGAGGACTTGGAATGTTACTCATATAAAGAAGTACTACATATAAATAAGTCATTTACATTTATATAGCTTTTTCCAATTTCTATATTTACTTTTCAATACTTATAGTTTTTCCTAAGTTGTATATATGGGCTTAACTCCCTTTGTTTGTAAGTAATCTTACATAGGAAATATTTCAATGAAAATGAATGGCATCCTATCGCCTTTTTTAAAAACCTATTGCCCAATGCACCTTTTGTGCCATTCCTTATTGCGTTAAGGTGTATGGGCTAATATAGTGCGCACTTCCTACCAATATGCCCAATATACTCTACATACCATTCTTTATTGTTTTAAGGCATATGGGCTAACATAGTTCCCATTTTTTCCCATCACGCCCAACGTGCCACTGGCATCTTTATCTATTGCATTGAGACTCTACGTCAACAAGCTCAATGTACTTTTAGCACCTTTATCTATTGCATTAAGGTTTTGCTCTAACACTTTCAACGTGTCCCTAACACTTTTATTTATTGCGTTAAGGCTCTGTGCTGACACGCCCAAAGTATCCCTAGCACAATTATCTCTTGCACCAAGGTTTTATACCGTCACACTTAATATGCCCCTAACACCTCTGCTTATTGCATTAAAGTTTTCAAAATAGTGTATCCAATGCATATCTAATGCACTCCAAGCATTAATCCTCTATCTTACCATAATCAACATCATATTAATCTGGCTAAACTAAGCCTGACACTCTAAAATCCAAACAGTGAGTCAATTACGTCATAGCAAGTTACACTTTGTTATCTTTAACAAGTTATTTATCTCCATTATCACATCTAGATATTTTGAGGCGATGCTCACTTTCATTATTCTATTCTTCTTGCAATCCTCAAGGTTAGCCAATAGGCTATACCATTAAGTGGGAAATTCTATCTTTTTGATGAAGAAAAGTTTAGTTCACAGTATCCACTCATACTAGTTTGCTATCTTTTGAGAAATAACTTGATCTACTACACGTGAATTCTATCATATTAATCAAACATTCTAGCTCAACTTGTATGAATCCTTGAAGTGTAGTCTCATTATTCCATGTTTGCTTTACTAGTTTGTTCTCTGCTGAAAACCAATATTATGCTTTAGTTCAAACTTGGCTAGATTACAATACTAAGTCATCACTAAGCAGTTCACTTGAATGACTTGCCAATTCTTTCTTTTTTGTTTTGGTCAGTTTTTGCAAGCAAACAGATGGTCAAATCCTATAAACAACTTACATCAAATTATATTATCAGTCAATATTATAATAATCAAAAGCAAAACAATCAAATGGGACAAGGATAATGAGAAATTCATTTCATTGATGTTTGAAAAATATGTACATGATTATCGAAGAAATACAGCACTAAAACTCAAGTATGAAAAGCCTTAGAAGACAATAATAATAAAAGTATAAGACTACAACTCAATTATGAAAAGACTTAAGGGACAATAATGATGTTGCTTTACCTTGACACCACGCTCCTTTGACTTTTGGATAAAAAAAACTATGATTTTTACATGAAATCATCACGAGTTGGATTAGAACTCAATGACTAGAGGTCTTCAGAATTAATTTCTATCAAGCATTCTAGGACTCTGCCTCTTTATTAATAAGTGTAAGTAGAGGAAGAAAATATGTGAAATTGGTATAATCACCATTTCTTCTAACACCTTTCCTATCCATTCATGGTGAACAAGGTCAAAGACAGAGCAATGGTGATTCCCACTTATATTTTTACTCGCTAAAATGACATCAAGGAGCTTAACCAACAAAAAATCATCATATTTAAATACAAAAACCACCCTCATGGTTTGCTTCTTTCATTAAGATTTTAATGTGCTTGATTAGCTCAAAGATACATATGTCATCAATATCAAGCTTTGACCCTGAAAATCTAATAGAACAGCATCAACTACTAAGATTACAACAAACCACAAGTAAGCCTAGAGACCCTACATTCAATATGATCTGGTTGATTACAATAAAAAAGGTAACCAACCCTAAGTGAAATAACAAATTCAATTGTGAGCAACCCCCTTAGTTTTCTCTAATATTTTCCTCATCATCTTCGCTAAAGCCTTCAACAACATCAATTTTTTTAAGATTATCTTTTTTTTTTCACAATCTCACATGAAGATAAAGACATAATGTAAAAATGAAAGTTTTTTCTCATAACTAGCAAGCACAGATGAAGGATTCAGAAAGCCATGCCCCTTATTTATACCTAAAGGGTAGAGATGAAACGATAATGTATTGATCATTTCAATTGCTTTTCGAAAATGAGAAATTTAAAACCATTAATAACTCTTCAACCATCATCCTAAGATTGGTGAAAAAATAAATTCACCTCTTAAAATCGATGCCAAAATTAATTCCCTCTGAAAAACTTTTCTACCACCTCTTAAAATTAATGCATTTTGGGAAAAAGCACCTACTCCATAAAGATAAAAGTGGTGCATTTTGAAAAATTCACCCATTAAATACATGTGACAACTCTCCATTCAAAATGAGACACGTAGCCTAGTTAGCTACTTTTTTCAAAAATTCGGGTGCCTATGACACACTACCCAATTAGACGCTTTCTTATCATGCGCACTCCACAGATAACTACAAAATTTTTGAAGAAACATTCTCCTGACATCTCACTTATTGATTCCTGTAACTTTACCAATCTTCTAGCTTGCCCAAAGACAATCAATGCTCCCTAGCATGACAAGTCAACAATCATGCTTGCCAAAGCATCTTTCCTAACTATAGGGACCTCTCAAAAATAATAGGTTGCCAAAAATACTCATCTCACTTCCAACAGCACACATCATCACACCAAGCTCATTAAAACACAAAGACCTCTTGCTAAAGCACCTTTTCTTCAAATCTTTTTGACTTCTTTTTTCAAGCCCTAAACAACGGTTTGATGACGGTTACTTTATAACCTCGACCCTTAGACCTGGGGGTAATTGTTACACCTAAGTCAATTGGTCAATAGTCAGAGCTTGAACAGTATGGCTGAATCTTTGGGCAACCCAAGTAAAGCATGCCAAAGCAGTCACGTCACCTATTCTAAGGGGACAACATGTCATCCACCAAAGAAAAAAATGGTATAAGGCCTCACTAGTAACTTGTTAAGGCAACCATATAAGAAATAATCCATCAGCATACAACTTGCCTGGGATCATTAAGTACGTCCCATGCCTGTCTAGGATCATTAAATGTAATTCTCATCCATTCACATGGACCCTTCTTGAGCTTTACACAAACATCCTATCCATTGTCAACAGTCTTAGTTAGGTTGCCACTTTTGATCTCAAGTAAAAGGTAGGTAAAAAAGCTAGATACGTAAGATCAAACCCAACTTTCTGGACTTTCTCTCCATTGAAGCTTCACACACACACACACACTTCACCTCTTTACTTCCTAACCCTTCCTTAAGTATCATACCGACTTGATCATCGGAGCACGCCCCATAATAACAACTTCAGTGCTCCTTGATCGTATTTTTTTGGCTGCAGGTCATAGTTGTCTTTTCTTTCCTTCTTATTCCCTTCCTTTCAGCTAAGACATTTAAAAATACCATTAACAACTTAAAAACAAGGAAATGGAGAACCAGTTTCAGCGAAGCTATCAATAAGAAAAGCAACCACATTTAAAAACGAGCTATAAAATTGAAAATGACTTTTAGGTGTTTTAATTACCATTAGCTCTTAAATTTACTTCATTTGGAAGGTTTTCACTTTTCACTTTTAGGTATGAAGTAATTCATTGTTACTTTCAATTACTGAAGATAAAACTTACATGAAGTTTTTTAGGTAAAGTTTATAAAATTTTAAAAAATAATTTAATAAAAACTTTAATAAAAATCTAAACTAACATATTAGTAGAATTCAATATGAATATCAATAATATGTTAAAAAAATGATTAAAAATATTTTTTGTAATTTAAATTTAATCGATACTTATTTAACAATAAAAATTCTGTCAATATTTTTACTAATAATATCTATCTAAAAATATTTATCATAATTTATTAAAAATTTTTCAAGTTTTGCTCACTTGATCTATGTAACGAAAATTTTTAATCTATCGATTTTGATTTTCAATTTTAATTTTGATTTAATTATTTTTGATAAAAAATTTCACAAATTTCACTTAAAGAACTTTGTCTAAGTCTTTCACCGGTTCCTAATGCTTTATTATGATAGGTATGGATCATGTAAAGTCTATAGGCAGAAATCAGTTGCTGGAAGGTGGTTTAGAAGGATTTTATGGATAACCAACTCCTCAAAAGAATAGACTTAATCCCAGCATGGATATAATAGGAACATATGTCATTGGAAATAATAGATTCCGGACAATCTCCATAGTAATTATCCATGTACAAGACACTATCATCAAAGAGGCTCTACTGCTCAAGCATGAATTATGATGTTCATCAAAGTGAATAGGCTTAATCAAGAGATACGATGTAAAGTCAAACATGTCAATCAATAAAAATTAAGCTGCACCGCAAGTCTACATCTTTTTGACAAGCAGCCTGAAGTGTTTTTTTTTTTCAAGTGCAGTTCATCATTGCTCTTCCCTAAAAGCAGAAACTAAATATATCTGGAAATGAGTAGTACCTCTGCTCTGCAGTTCCCTATCCAACTTTTCTCCGGTTCGAAAGTCAGTCACAACTCACAAGAACAGATCCTATCACTGCCGCATGGCCCCCAAAATACCCTGCAGCCATAGGTGACTTCTAAATCCAGGTAATTCTTGCAGTAAGTCATCACATTAAACAAACCTTCGATAAATTCACGTGCTTCTTCCTCACGGCATGGTTGGATAAGTCTCAGATATGAGGGTTGGTTGGGTAACATCATTGGCAGTTAAGAACAGAGCAAAACCATAGTTCTTTTCTAGTAGAACCACACCATCTCTAACAAGCATCTTAGCTGATAAGAAATGATATGTTAAATTTACAAAGCCAGAAATGCATATAAGAATAACAAGATCCGGTTGTCATTACCGTGTACCATGGAGATCCAAAATTACAAATCAGCTATTAACGCTGCTATCCACTATAGTACTAAACAACGAGGCATGTGATGAAATTTGCATTGTCAGCACTCCAATCAGATTAAAGGTGCTTAAGAATAAACCTGGTGTTTTAGTTACAAATTTATAATCTAATTCAAAGAGCATGCACAATAATTTAACTCTTCTTTTTTTCACGGCTGACATATGAATGCTTTTCAGTTGATGATTCTTGGCGCACTTGTTAGCCCCTAAAACCAAACAAACCATAAAAACATCACACACCCAACCAAGCAACGGTCCACGAGGCATTCGACAAACATGTTTTGTGCACAAAGTCCCCTTGGCTTACATAAACAAAACTAAGGTATTATCCAAGTGCATCACAAAATTGTAGGAAGTTCTCGAACAAAGACAGCAAAATAACGTTAAGTTTAAGAAAAAGAAAAGGCGTATGCCATGCATCCAACCGGCCAGAAGAACTGGTTTTCCTAGTGGCATCCCTCGGAGGGAAAAGACCTACCAAGATAGGCTCCAGGAAAGTAGTTTTTTTCTAGCTCTGGCTGGATTTTCCAAACAGCTCAATCCACCCCCTGTGCAATCTTATTATAAACTAGTATTATGCCCCTTGCTTGGCTTCAGGCTTAAAATTAATCACTTTATATTTATATTATTTATTTTGGGTTAATTGTTTTTATATCATTGTAATTTTTTTTTTAATTTGAAAACTCATGCAATCATATAATATAAAATATAAATAATTCGTATATTTTTATCGTATTTATATGAAAATTATGTATCATAATTCATGTCAACATAAAAATACAAAATATATATTTATGATTTTATTAAATCCATATATAATTTTTATTAAAATTTTAAATTATATTATCTTCATATTTTTTTCGTATTATTTCCATATCATCATGTTGTTTTTTAAATTAATAGATTTACCATATTTTTTACCAACCAATCCAAATAATATTGTATTATAAATTCAATTACAATCTAGCAAAACAATTATTATAGAGCTAAAAAAAGTTGCACTAATGATTATTCTTATTTAAAAACACAAAATTAAACTCTTAGGGGATGTTTGGTTCGGGAAAAAGTTAGATTATCTCTCGGAATCTTACTTTTCATAATTTAACATCCATTTTGGTTAATGGTATATGAATTTTGGGGGTATTTTAAAATTCTCATTAGTATTCAAATAGCTCGAAATTAGAAACCAATCTCTCTCTATGGTTTTTTAAGATTTCGGGAAAAAAGTTAATTTTGTCTGATCTCAATAATAAAATTTTTTATTTTATTTATCTTCAAGAATCAACGTAATTGCATCTAACACAGAAATGAGCATTTATAGCCATACGATTGAGCAAAACTGCAAACCTAGCCATACGATTGGACACTTGGTACAAGATTGAACATGTAGTATATTACACATAATAAAAACAACGTTTTTAAAAGAACAAACATATATATTAGATATTGGTAAATTTAGCTTTTTGATTTTTTTTTTAATTTTCATAAGCACTACATTATTTTATATATGAAACATAGTAGATCAATTAAAATAATAGCAAAATAAAATAGATATTTTCAAATCAACGTCATTTCTTAGTTTGAAAACATAGTCATTGATATTGTTATGGAGTGTTTTAACTAGGACTCATTTTTGTAGAGTGTTTTAACTATATTTTTTTATGTAAGAAATGTGGTGTTTAATATCATTAACTACGTTTCTAATGTAAGAAACGTAGTCTTTGATAAGCTACCAAAAACCATGTTTTTTACCTTTAAAATGTGGTTGATAAATAATGAAGACCACATTTTTTAGTTTGAAAATGTGATTGATAATGAATAAAAAATAACAAAATAAACTTACATTTGAATACAATATAAACCACTTTTAACTATGCTTTTGTAGAGTGTTTTAGCTACATTTTTATGTAAGAAACGTAATGTTTAACTATGTTTCTAACGTAAGATTGATAAGTTAACAAAAACCACTTTTTTTACTTTCAAAACGTGGTTGATAAATAACAAAGACCACATTTTTTAGTTTCTAAATGTGGTTTATAATGAATAAAAAATAACAAAATAAACTTGCATTTGAACACGATATAAACTACTTTATCTTTTCAGGCTACATCGTAGAGCTTTAGTCAAACATTTCATTTTTCTTTCACACAAGATTAGATTCTGCCTTTGTCATTTCATCTTTGTGCAATTCATTTTAGCTTATCTTTATTAGTATACAATCAGTCTACTTTCTATTTTGTATGATCTATTCTGTATTATTTGTTTACATCAGATGTCTTCTTTTTATATTGATAGATCTATGTTAGATTTTGATTGAAAAGTTGTTGATCTATTATATGTGTTCTTACTATTGATTTTTTGTTCTTGATCTACAAATGTTTTGTTCCTATTTCTTGGTAATCTAATGTTTTCTTGCTATTTTTTTTTGTTGGATGTGGTTTTAATCTCAATCTACCAAATACATATTGTTGCTTTCAACACGTGTTTTCAACATTAACAAAAATTTTTGTTACAAATAGTTGTGACTTATTTATCAATAAGAAAGAAGATGCAATTAGTAACAGTGCTTATTTTGTAAATGAACCAGATGAAGAGTGCGTTTCAACTGTTGCTTATTTTTGTTGTGACATTAGTTACAATAAAACTTAGAAAAAGACATAAAATAGCTTATGCTGATGAAACTCAAAATATGCTTCAGATTAAGTCATTAAACTTAAACAAAATTATCTTTGAGAGCAATATCCAGAGTATGGATAATTGTAGAATGGATAGGAGAGTTTTTGTAAAATTATGTCATTTGCTTCAAATACAAAAGGGATTAAAGGCATCTAGATATGTCAATAGAAGAAATGGTTATTAGCTTCCCCCATGTCATTGCCCATCATATAAAAAATAAAGTTATGAAGCGTTAAGTAGCCAGATCTGGAAAGACAATTAGTAGACAATTTCATGCTATATTGAATTTTGTTTTGAGATTGTATTCCTTGTTTAAAAAACCAGAATCGATACCTAAGAATTCAATAAATAATAGATGAAAATGGTTCAAAGTAATACATTAATCGTCTTTGCTCTGAATAAATATTAACAAATCTTAATTTTTTATAATGTATTAATCAAAATTATTTGGTTTAAGATTTTTTGGGTGTTTTAGAGGGAACATTCATAAGGGTAAATGTAGACTAAATTAACAAGCCTAGGCACTTGGTGTTTGCATACCAAACATGCAATTCATTAATGTTCTATCGAGATGAAAAAGTTATGCAACAGATGACAGAGTGTTCAGGGATGAGGATGCTATGCTTGTTCAATGCATCCATGTTTTGACTGATGATCTTAGATAGAAAGCCGACAATGGAACCTTTAGAGTTGACTATCAAGGATATTTAAAGAAGATGTTAGAAGATAAAATTCTCCAAGTACAATTGAAAGCAAACCCATACATAGAATTAAGGATAAAGTTACTAAAGAGACAATGTTATACTATTTGTGATATGGTAGCCAATACAAATGGATTTGGTTAGAACGATAGGGGCAAATATGTAACTGCTGACAAAAATATTTTTGATCAATGGGTTTGGGTAAGTAGTTAACATAAATGTAAAGGTTACATTGATTACTATTTTCTTATTAAAATATTTGATATATATTTAATTTAACTTTTGTGTAGACTCATCCCTATGTTAGAGGGTTAAGGAACAAACATTTCCCTTACTATGTGGACTTTGTAAAGATTTTTGGATTCGGCATAGTTACTAATCAAAAAGCTGAAATAAAAGTTAATGCTATGGAATCATTTATTATGAATGATGATGCTGACTTTAGTTATAACGAGAATGAGGCTGACACTGATTAAAGGTATGAGAAATTAGAGGATAATGAAGTTGAAAGTTTAGTTTTTGCAACAATCCCTATCACAAGTAAAACTTGTCAGGTAAAAAGTGTTCTAGGAGCTCGGATGGATTAGCTAAATTGGTCAAGTAGATAGGTAATATCAAGTTTGCATATTCTTAGCAGCACAAGAATTCAAGGGCATTTCATCATTTTCAAAAAAGAAGCTGATGGTAGTGATAGGCTAATGTTGCTCTTCCCTAAAATCAATAGATTGTTTCTCCTGAGATAAAATGCTTTTTACTAGTGAGTATATCTTGAGGGATACTCACAAAGTTTTTTTTTTTTTTGTGCTACCATATGAATTTAGAAAGGATTACATACGAAAATAATTGAATGAATATAATGCTTATCAACCATCATTTGACTTTCCTCCTCTAGGATGCATGTAGCTTATTTGTTTTATTAACATCATATTCACTTTGTATTGTTGAAATATTATAATCTTTTTTGTTTAACAATGGAAATGGTATATAGTTGAAATAGTATAATTACATTAACATTTTATCATTATTTTTTTTAAAGTATATAGATCGTGACTATCAATTTGGACTTTTATTAATGAAAAAATTTGAACTTGTATAAATGAAACAATTTGGACTTGTATTCATAAAAAAATTGGAATTATATTCATGAAAAATTTAGACTTGTATAAATGAAAAATTTTGGACTTGTATTAACGAAACAATTTGGAGTTCTATACAAATTATATGTTGAATTTACATCAATATATAAATTTACATCAACCAAAAAAGGGAAAAGACTCCTTGTCCTCAGTCCTTACTATATAAATCTAGATATATAATCATACTATTCATGACGTACTTCATCAATTTTCTCTTGTGTGAATTCTTCCTTTTTAACTTATTGAAAAAAAAATGAATGAGTGTTAATTAATATGCATTTTATAATCGTGTTCCATATAGAAACATGTATTTGTACTTTAAAATTGTGCTAACTTTATCTTATGTACTCAAAAGATTGTTAATAACTATTTTCTTTATGAAACGGAGGATATAATACCTACATTCTTGAGTTATTAGTTGACGAGGAACCTACATATAATTGTTAGCTTATCAAATGATTTTCACTAAACCCTAAACAATTGAGGAAAATAAAATAAACAAAATTATTAGAGATATAACTCAATTTATTTTCTTGTTTTTATTATGGATAGTCAATCCCTTAAAACATACAAAGGAAATTGTAAACATAACATTTTACTTAAATATTATAAACTGTATATATAACAAAAATTCTTTGACATAACTAAGATAAGTACCTTTTTATTAAATTTTTTAGTTCTTATGATGGTTTCAGATTACCTTTTCCTAAGTAGAAAAAGTAAACCGTATAGGTTGCATATTCAATGACAACCAACTGCCAATGAGCTTTGAATAAATAGTACCAATTCAAATATTAGAATATAATGCTTTTAACAATTATCAAATTTGTATAAAATAATGTAAAGTAATTAACAAAGTAAACAATGAACACATGCTAAAACAATCAAATCCATATAAGGCGTAAGAAAGTATTTGGATTTTCTTTCCATTACACATGCCAAAACAAATGCACGCTCAGCTACAAAGTCCACACCACTTGATATATGACTTGGGTCAATGAATCTTTAGATAATAGTAATTTGTTTCTCCTTCACACATTTGTAAAGGAGGCTACATGATAAATACAAATCAATTATAATATTGATATACATTATATATGAATGAATATATATTATTCATATTTAAATGTATATATAAGCTAACCTTATGCACTCCAAGATTTTTATAGCTAATATTTTTAGCATCGAACAAAATCTAACAATCTCCTCCTACACAATTAACAAAGCTAATGGATAATTAAATAATTCATCTCCACCTACTATTTGATGTTTTGCATATTGGGAAACACATGCATACTAGATTTCGTAGGTGGATTTTGGATAATCTTAGTCTCGAAAACCTGTTACATACAAAATTCAAGTGCATTCATATAAAATGAAATCACAATTACCAAATAATTCAAATAATTAAGCCATAACACGTATTATTAGAGAAAAAGATTGGTCAAAAGCTTCATGCATGAATTCATTTCCTACATTGTCAATAAATAATTGACCTAATGTGTTAGTTGCCATAGCTGCCAATTGTGTTCCAATTCAGCAATTCGTTCATTTTGTTAAGTTATTATGGATAAATGTTTAGCAGTGTTCAATGTGTGGGGTCTAGGTTTTGTATTGAAATAATTTATTAGACAAAAAAAGCTCTTTAACATGGCCATGTTTGTTTTTTAAACTGCAAGCTAAGGTTAACACATTTATGCCATCACTAGTTTAAATTTCACTAGATGTGCATCTCATAGCTATGTTATCCTAAAACACAAAATGTTTACGTAAATAAATACTATATATTAACATGTATATATGGAGAAGTAGCAAACAAGATATAAATATGACATGAGCTTACCATCTTTTTAACCATTTTTTTAGTTGCTTTATCAGTATACTCCATAGTTTTTAATGCTTGTGTTTTTTTTCAAACATTTCATTTTGATATTTCATTGCTTGATCTGGATGTTTCCTGAAATCATATGAAAATATAAGTTTATAACTTGAAAGCAATTGAATTTCAAAGTCTTAAAACCATGTGTATAATACATAATCAAGAAATTTTACAAGTTCATACTTCACATTTGTATATTCCTTTCTTGATGCTCGATGGTTATACTTTTTTTAGACCCTTATTTTCTATTAGAGTTCTTTAATTTTTTACAACAAACAAATTTAAGAACACATGAAACAAATAATTTTAATAATACATGAAATAAACATCCCTACTTCAATAATTTTTTACAAAAAAAAATATATTACTATGCATAAAATAAATTCATCTAATGGTCGAGTTGAAACAAACTTCGTCCATTTTGCATCACTAATTACATTTGAATAGATGGCTAAGGGATAAGCCAATAGTTTAGAATTGTTAGCATTAGGTAATATATATTTTTGAGTCAATATGTTTTTAAAGTCTCTAAATTTTAACCTAACAGATTGTAATACAACCTTCTTACACTCAGTTAGGATGTCAAACCATTTTCATAAAAAATAAATAAAACATTTGAATAAGGCAGTTTAATTACATTCTATAAGTAATAGACATCAACGATCAATATAACTTACTACAAGCAATTCTCATATATAGTCATTTTTCTCTGCTGGAATGTTCCTCAAACTATTGTAGTTAATGGATATTATTTCTTAAACAAAAGATCTAATATAGTCGACCATCTTCAACACACCACTTAAGAAAGGTTAGCCATCAGCATTGAACTCAACATGTATTTTCTTTTTGGTTGCTTAAAGCAACTTAGATCGTCCTTTAACTTTTTTTTTTTCAAACATGATACGTTAATAAAATTTTTTTCTTCATGTTCAGTTGACGTAGATATGTGTTTTTCAGTCATCATTATATCAACAAATCTCGACAAATAAATATGAAATGAGAAAAATGAAAATAAAATAAGAACATTTATTTATTTCATAACATAAGAACATTTCATAATGATAGTGATGGAATGGAATAAATATGTAATAAATAAGAACATTCCATAACATTTCATAAGAACATTTCATACATATAAATATGAAATGGAATAACATAAGGAAATAATGGCCACAAATGGAATAACATTTCATAAGATCATTTCATAAAATAATGAAATTGAAAACATAACCTCATAACATAACATTTATTGCATGATTTGTTACCAATTAATGATGGCAATGGTAACGATTGCAATGATGGCGGCAGTGATGGCAATGAACATGGCAATGATGATGGCGAATCAACGGATAAAGTTTAGGGTTTAAGGAAATCAATTTGTGAGAAATTGGTATTCTAAGTTTGGGAAAAGAAAAGAAAAGTCAAGAGATTGGTAGTGCTTATAAATTTTTCTTTTTCATTCAAACACTATATTTTAAAAGGAGGAAACATCATATTTAATTCCATAAACGTAGTGCTTGTAAAAATTATTTTTTCATTAAAACACTACATTTTAAAGAAGGAAACATCGTCTTTAATCACATAAACACAATGTTTATAAAAATTATTTTTTTATTCAACTACTACGTTTTTAAAGGAAGAAACATTGTCTTTAATTCCATAAACTTAGTGCTTGTAAATTTTTTTTTTTCATTTAAACACTATGTTTTTTAAAGGAATAAATGTCATCTTTAATTCCCTGATTGCAGTGTTTGTAAATTTTTTTTCATTCAAATACTATGTTTTTAAAAGAGGAAACGTTGTTTTTGATTCATAGTGATTGTAAAAATTATTTTTTTCATCCAAATACTATGTTTTTAAAGAAAGAAACATTGTCTTTAACTCTATAAACTTAGTGATTGTAAAAATTATTTTTTTCCATTCAAATACTACGTTTTTAAAAGAGGAAGCGTCATCTTTAATTTCATAAACATAATGCTTGTAAAAATTATTTTTTTTCATTCAAACACTACAATTTTAAAAGAAACGTTGTCTTTAAGAAATGTGTATTTGACCTTATTATTTATATTTTTTGGTCTAAGGTTGCATTTATATTTTTTTAAAAATAGTCTTTGAATTATTATATATGTTTTTTTATTCATAATATATCACCTCATTTTTAATATTATAAAATGAAAACCTTTTTTATTTTTGTTATTTAATCGTTGTCATAGGTTTAATTTTAATAACATAATTGGTAGTTGAACTATTAGTCATTTGCTATTCACATGTAATGAAGGACATTATAATAAAAAGCCTTTATTACGTAATATGAGATTCTACAAATCAAACACAGGAATTTAACATTCTCTTGATAAGAAGAATCACTATTACCAAGAATCCACACTTCTTCAAGGATTACTTTTTTTCCCAAAATCTAAAATTTCGTGAACCAAATGCCTCTTAAAGGAAAGTTGGCAAACTATTCGTATTCAAGATATGCATCAAATAAGATAGTGGTTGTTGATCCAATCTAATATACATATTCTCTTATAAGCTTTAAGTAACTATCCAATATGTTGCCTTATTGGCATTTCTCTTAATCTATTTTATCCTATTAATTCTAGCAAAGCCATATTTTTTATTATAACTTACATCACCATTTACTTTGTACCATCCAACTGTAGGAAGCACCATGGTTTAAAAACCACCTCCTTTGATCTAATATTTTAACCAGGGATAGATTTCAAAAGAAAAAAGAAAACAAAAATTTAAAGGTTATAACTTTAAACTTTTTGGATAATTTCAATGAAAAAACAAATACAATTTAAGGAAGAAAATAATCATTAATAAAACAATACAATATAGTCAAAACAACCAATCAAATTAGGGAAATATGAATAAAGTAAGCCAATATGCACTCATAAATACAATCATAATATTTTGATTTCTTTGCACTTAAAAGTCCACCAAAAATTACATACATAATATCATTAGAACATAATGGCTCAACAATAATTTATAACATCAAAGTGTCAAGATTCCTCCATATCAAAACAGAAGGAAACAAACAATTCACTTAGATGAAAATCGATACAATACTATGTGTGCAACAGATAGAAACCAAGAGTAAAGAAAAGAAAAAGTTAGCATCAAATCAAAATCAAAGTTAATTAAAAGTAAAACTCTTAAAGATAATTAACTAAAGATAATTAACTAAAGATAATTGACCAACTAATGAACTTTAAATAAATGATTGATAATATCAATTAAAAGCTTTTATAAGTAATGATACAATAACCAAATTTTATTTAACAAATAAATATACATATAATACAAAAAAAATAATATTTGAAACTTAAATAAAAGCTATGTGAAATGTATGAAAATAACAAAATAATAAGAATGAAGAAATAAAATAAAACAAAAAGATTTAAATACCTGAGTGGTCATGTTTGTAATCCATATATGCAATTGTAAAATAAAACAAAATGAAGGAATTAAAAGTTACATTCAAATACATCATTAAAAAATAACAAAAAAATTGAAAAAAAAAATTTATAACAAAAACTTAAAATTTTAAAAAAATAAAAATAAAAAAGTAAAGAAAATATAAAGTTGATCACAGCTCTGACTTTTTACTCTGTCTTTCTTTCTCTCTTTATTCTTTTCCTTTCCACCCGTCCTCTTTAGCCATAGTTACTAGTGTCTCGCATGTTGCATGTTCCTTCAACTAAGAAATTTCTCGCTTTAATTTTTGTTGTCTAACTTATCTCCCTCATTTTTGTAATTCTTTCTCCTTTTTGGACACCCATTTCCTCTGTCTTGAAGCTTTTCTCAAAATTTTTTTTTCTTATAAAGATATACTCTTTTAGTCATGGGTTGAAAAGAAATATGAAAGGTAAAAAGCTAACTTATCACGTGCTCTTTATGGATCCTTCTAGATTTTTTTTTTAATTTTAACAAATGAACACCAAAATTTTTTAATTAACAAAATAATTAAAAATAATTTATTAATCATCGAATAAAAAGTTGACAAATGTTAAATAAAGAATCCCTTAAGGTATTATTTTCAATAGATAGTATAGATTTTTTACGACATAAGGCCAAACTAATTGCCTAGTACCCATCACATTTTTTTTACAAGGCAAGGAAACAAAATGCCTACTTCCATTCGATTAATGGGAAATGAGCAAGTCTAAATCACTCAATCCACGAAAAAAAGATTGACCAAATCTGTGGAGACCACACTCAACATGTGAGGTATGTTCATTTTGATCCTACAATTTTGTCTCACAAAATACACATCATAAGTTTAGGTTTAAGTATCAACTTATATATCATAGCAGAATTTTAGAATATACTGATATGAGATTAAAATGTCATAAACTCTTCCGTTAAAGCTTGACGTCCTCGTCAAGTCCAATATAAAACACATATAGAACCACAAAATCATGTTCACACCAGATATTGAGATTCTAAAGGTGCTTTACATAATATAGCACTTAGCTCCTATTCGACTAGTGACTATTTTGATACTATTTGTGGAGATCCATACTCAACCTACGAGGTATTATCCACTTTGATTTGAAGGTCTCATAATTTTATAACCCAAAAGGAGCCTCATAAGTTTGGGTTTAAATCTCAATTTATATATCATAACAGATCCTCAGAACATTCAAATATGGGATTGGGCTATCACAAATACAGAGGCTTGTACCATTTTTATGTCATAACTCTAAACTCTATGAATGATGGTGATAAGCAACATTCAAACATAGATGACTGAACAACATTAAGTAGGAAGAGAATTGGTTCACAAAATCAAATTAATAAATATTTGAATTAAAACAATAATGTTGTCTCACCCATTCCACATTTGAGCCAAAGTGACAAGTTCTTAATGCTGGTTGTTTCTCTAAAGGATTAGCTTTTAATTAATTTACTTGTTGTGTCTCTTTCCCTCTCTTTTAACTAAGATTACATTTGGATTGATTATTCTTTTTTTTTTTTTGTGTAATAGTAATGTGAAAAAGCATTTAGACAAAAAATTTCAATACAATTATCACAAAAAAAGCATCATAATGTTGTTTTCAGAATAGAGCAAAGGGAGTTTAGTGAAAGATTAAAGTTTCTTTTTCTTTAAAAACCTTTACTTCATTTTGTTTTCTTTGGAAGCTTTCTGCTATAGTAAAAAAAGATGTCACTTAAGCCATTTTATTTTTTTAACTTTAAAATTATTTTTTAAAGCTAATATTAATTTATGTAAGCACTAATATTATCATTTTTTCTAAAAATCATTTCACATATTCTTATCATTTTTATTAATTTTCAAATATTTTTAATAAAATTATAATTTGATAAAAAAAAATTTATTAATTTAAAATTACTTATTAATTTCATAAATATTAAATAATGTAAAATTTTTACTTTATACAAGTTTTCATTTAATATACTTAATAGAAATTTTTTTCCTCACTACATTTTACCTCATTGCCACAATTACGTTTTCATTCAAACGCATATCTTTACCACTGATTTTAATCTTACCGATGTATTACTTAATTTCGCCACTATAGTAACTAATCTCATCACCATTATTATTTTCAATATTATCAAAGTAAATCTCACCGCTTATTTAAATGGACCTGAGAATTTTCAATTTCCATTCCATTTGCAGAATGCTCATTCTTATATCTCAGGTTTTCACTTTCTTCCTTTAATTTTGCTTTGTGTGATTTTCATTTCCTTCTTGCTTTTGCCTTTTTAGATTGTTCTAAAATTCTTTTTATGTTATGTGAGCTTCTTTCTGTCTTTGTTTTATCTGCTTTCTTTTCTTTATGTTGATAAAAATTTGTTCTTTAACTCCTTACTAACCTTTAAACTTGAATGGCATTGTTATATATATTCTTTTCCTAAGCTTTCTTTTTGTTTTTTGTTTCATATTTTGTTTTTTTGTATATTTGTCAATATATAAAAGGCTTTATTTAAAGATGAAAGGTAGAATAAAAAAGCAAGATGGAATTTTGGATCGTTCAGACATTAATTATACATGTGTAGAGATTCTAGTCAAGGATAGAATTTTGAGCCTTTTGCACATTACTAAATCACTCTCTCGATGTAAAAGTTGTTGAAATAGTTCACGTGAGAAAAAATCCCACATCACTAAGAAATAGGATGGAAATGTGGCATATATACATGGAAGATCTAAAAATCCAATAACTTAAGAGTCTATTTGGATAGACAATGAGATTGGCTTCGGTGAGATTAAAAATAATAGTAGAGATGAGATTGATTATTGTAACGATGAGATATGTGTAATCAGTGATAGAATATGTGTTTGGATGCAAAAGTCATAGTGACGATGCATTGAATTGTAATAACAAGATAAAATGACTATTAAGAACATTAAATTAAAAAAATGAATACAATTATAATTTTAAATTATTTAATATTTATAAATTTATTTATTATATAAAAATTGCTAATAAATAATAAAATTTATTTAAATTATTTATTAACGTATTATGTAATAAAATTTATTAATGATATTAAATTAACAAAAATTATTTCAAGGTTTTTAAATAAAAAATCAAAATAAAAAATAAATTGTAAGAATATTTTTTATATAAGAATATAATTTAAAATATAAAAATGGAAAGAAAAAAAAACCAGCGATAGGTCATCAACTAGACCAAAAATGGCCAATTGATAACTAACCTTTCACCAACCGCACTATTGCACTATTTGATAAAAAAGCTCCGATGAGGCATATCTTCTTATGGCAATTACACCTCACTAGTGCTTTTGTTGCTTCCAAAGGGGGCCTAAGCTTTTGGGTTTAAATGATATGTAACATGCATGGGCTTCTTTTTTTGTACTCCCACGAGCTCCAAATGTGCTTATCTCCCCTAACTGGTATCATAATTGTGTTCTTTTGATGTGTTAGGTACTTTTTGTCTAAAGGGCTTGGATTTTAAGCAGAATCATTTATGACCCCTCAAATCCTTTTTGGTACTCATCTAATATGTATTGTTCATTTTCACGTTTCAAGCTTAAGGCAAGTTGGAGAATTGATTTTGATAGTGAAAGACAAGTCAACCAATGTTTCAAGATTTGTGGACATGTGAAAAATATAGGCACGTTAACAGAAATTGTTAGGAGTAGATTCAGTTAATAGATCCAAAAGGTAGTTGACAATGTATCTTTTGAAGACAATTTCTTCTGGAAAAGATACAAATATCCTTATTGTATGTAGTTGATGCCATATTACAGATATCCTTACGGTATGTAGCCAGATGCTTTGTTAAAAGATGTGTTACTGTTAGTTGGTGTTACGCCTAAAGCAATAATCACAACAATACAGAAGTAATAGACAGTAATCAATAATCAAATACGCAGGAAAAATAAAGCATACCAAGATTTACGTGGAAAACCCTCCAGTGTAGAGGGAAAAAACCACGGGCCACCAGAAAAATATTCACTATCAAATAATAGTTATACAAAGTTCTTCTCTAGCTAAAACTAGAGCTAATCAACAACTAGAGAAACAATTAGAGAAATCTCACCAAATAAGTGACTCAACAAATACACCCTGGATTTGTTCCTAGAGAGCTTCAAACCCGATCTTCATCGTTTAAAATGTAGAACTCTGAATCATAAACCTCCTGACAAGGTTCCAACTCAATCGGACCACAGATTGACATCCGTTCAACCAACTCTCCCTTCTCTTTTTTCTCTCTCTACTTTTCCTGGCTTTTCTTCTTTCTCTGCTTGGTTTTTGACACACACCTAAAACAACCCCACTTCTTTTTTTATTAAGTAGCTAGGGCTCTGTGTAAAATAAAAGATCAAGGCCCATGGCCTTTACTTGGTTCAAAACCACTTACATGAGACTGGACCCCATTTTCCTAACAATCTCCCCCTCCAGTCCTATTAGAAGGAGATTCATCACCATAGCAATTTCATTTGGAACTTACCTTGGCCAGGAAACTCATTCCGACCAAGTTACTGCAAAGCTCAAGCTTTTCTCTGAGAAGTATCTTAGTCAACATATCTGTTACATTCTTATCAGTATGGACTTTCTTCAATAACATCTGTTGTTTTTCAATCACTGAACGTAACCAATGATATCTAACATCAATGTGCTTTGTTCTAGCATGGTACATGGTATTCTTACTCAAATCTAAAGCACTCTGGCTATCACAAAATACCACATACTCTTTTTGATTTAACCCCAATTCAAGAAAAAAAATGTTTCATCCAAAGCATTTTTTTACATGCTTCAGTTGCTGCAATATACTCAGCTTCTGTAGTTGATAAAACAACACACTTTTGTAACTTAGACTGCTAAGATACAGCTCTTCCTGTAAAAGTGAATAAATACCCTAAAGTAGATTTCCTACCATCAAGATCGCTTGTCAAGTCAGCATCAGTAAACCCTTCTAGAACTGGTTGTGAAACTCCATAAGTCAAGCACATTTTTGAGGTACCCCTCAAATATCTAAAAATCCATTTCACTGCTTCCCAGTGAACCTTTCCTAGATTAAAAAAAAATCTGCTCACTACACCAACTGCATGAGCAATGTCAGGCCTTACACAAACCATAAGATACATTAAAGAACCGACTGCAAAAGAATAAGGAATACTAGACATAGCTAGTTGCTTTTTCTTAGACACCGGATAAGATTTCTTACTTAGATGAAAATGGTTTGGCAAGTGAACTGCTAACTGATTTAGCATGTTGCATGTTGAATCTACCAAGCACTCGTTCAACATACTTTTCCTGTGACAACCACAGCTTTCCAGCTCTTCTATCCCGGATAATGTCCATACCAAGAATCTGCTTTGCTGGACCTAAATATTTCATATCAAAGGATTTAGACAATTGTTCTTTCAACCTGCAAACCATACTAGCATCTTGTCCTACAATCAACATATCATCAACATATAATAATAGGATAATAAAGTTACCATTAGGGAATTGTTTAACATACACACAAGAATCCGTTACTGTTCTTTTATAGCTATGACTCACCATAAAAGAATCAAACTTTTTGTACCACTGTCACGGAGCTTGTTTCAAGCCATACAAGCTTTTCTTCTATTTGTAAACTAAGTGCTCTTTCCCTTTCACTTCAAAACCCTCAGGCTGATTCATATAAATGTCCTCCTGTAAATCACCATGCAAAAATACAATTTTAACATCAAGTTACTCAAGCTCAAGATTCAAACTAGCTGCCAATCCTAATACCACTCGAATAGAACTCATTTTTACAACTGGAGCAAAAATCTCATCAAAATCGATGCCTGGTTTCTGAGAAAAACCTTTTACTACCAATCAAGCTTTGTACCTCACTAGTTTGTCACCATCCTTTTTCAACTTGAACACCCATTTATTTTTTAATGACCTCTTCCCTGTTGAAAGTTTAACAAGATTATAAGTACCATTCTTTTGCAATGACTTCATCTCTTCTTTCATTGCTTTTAACCAGTGCTCTCTATCCGGAGTAGCCTGTACATCTTGGAAGCTTTTTGGCTCCCCTTCACTAGTAACTAAAATAAAATCTGAACTTGGATACCTGGTAGATGGCCTACGCTCTCTATTAGATCTCATGGGTTGAGACTCTACATCACTTGATGCTGAAGGTAGCTCTCCTTGCTTAACACTCTCAGGTAGAGAGGATTACTCCCCCTACTCAAAACTAATAGCATCTGGCTCATCACCAACTGTGGCTGGCTCATTCATATCCCCAAGTTCTGTTTCTGGCTTATTTTCACCATCTGTGGCTCCTTCCTGTGAAATCCCTGTCGATGTTGAAACATCACACTTAACAGTAACTTGTGTAGTCTTCTCATTTTTCTCAAGGTTTGCTATGGTTTCTTTTTCATGAAAGACCACATCTCTGCTTTTGACTGTCTTTCTCTTTACTAGATCCCATACCCTGTAACCAAATTCTTCATCACCATATCCTACAAACACACACTGTGTAGCTTTACTGTCAAGCTTTGACCTCTGCTCTTTTGGCACATGCATGAATGCTTTACACCCAAAAACTTTCAAGTGAGAGTATGAAGTATCTTTTCCTGTCCACACTCTTTCTGAAATGTCAAAGCCCAAAGAAACTGATGATGACTTGTTAAGTAAATAACAAGCTGTGTTGACTGCTTCACCTCAAAATGGCTTTGGTAATTTTATCATCCTCAACATACATCTGACTTTTTCCACAATGGTGCAATTCATTCTTTCAACTATACCATTATGCTACGGTGTTTCAGGTTCTGTCCTCTCATGCCTGATCTCATGCTTTGAGCAATACTCTTCAAAACCTTTAGATGTGTATTCTCCACCATTATCAGTTCGAATACACTTCAAGGGTAACCCTGTCATCCTTTCAACCATGGCATAAAATTTTTGAAAATACTGTAGTACCTGACTTTTGTATTTCAACATATACACCCAAGTCTTACGTGAAGCATCATCAATAAAAGTAACAAAATATCTGCTACCACCTAATGACTCAACCTCAATGAGACCACATACGTCAGAATAAATTAATTCAAATCTATTTTCTTTTCTCTGAGAACTTTTACGAAAAGAAACTCTATGATGCTTACCAAACAAACAATAATCACATGAATCGAGAGACATACCTTTGGTCAAGGAAATGAGAGAGTGCCTTGCCAAAACGTGTAACCCCTTTTCACTCATGTGTGCCAGCCTCTTGTGCCACAAGTTTGCTGAAACATCATTTTCAACGGTATTTACCTGGTTACCGTTCAATTGCATCCATATCTTATACATTGTGCAGCATAATTTTCCCCTTGCAACTACCATAGATCCTTTGAGAAGCTTTCACTGTCCATTCTTTTGTCGGCTTTCATATCCCTCATTATCAAGGACATTAATAGCAAGCAAGTTCATTCTCATATCTGGAATGTGTTTGACATCCCTCAAAGTCAACATGCAGCCTGTACTAATTTGTACAATAATATCACCAATCCCAACAATCTATGACACACTCTTGTTTCCCATCTTGGTACAACCAAAGTCTCCTGCTTTGTAAGTTGTAAACAACTCTCTTTTAGGAACAAAATGATATGCCGCTCCTGTGTCAACTATCCACTCAATGCCAGGATCACTAACATGATTACAATCACCATGTGTACAAATCAAAGTAACTGAATCACTATCTGAATTCACTGCTGCAACATTGCCATCATCTGAACTCTTGCCTTTTTCATCTTTTCGCTCTTGCTTTAAGATTCTACAGTTTCGTTTTATATGACCCGTCTTACCACAATGGAAACACTTCATTTTACCTCTAGATTTGGATCTATGTTTAGACTTACCACGACTTTTTGAGTCCTGACCTCTGTCGATGTTTCTACCCCTATTCTCTGTGACTAGAGCTTGATTTCCAAGGTCTACATCTTTTCGTCTCGTTTATTTATTAAGCATACTGTCCTTTACCATCTCCAATATCACCTTATAATCAGGAGCTGAATTAAGAACAGTCACAACTAGAGTATTCCAGCTGTCTGGCAATGAACCCAAAAGAAATAATACCTTCATTTCATCATCCATCTTAAGCTCCATAGTAGTCATTCGATTAAATATATCTTGAAAATCACTCAAGTGCTCTGTAACAGATCGTCCATCCCTGTACTGTAAAGTTACAATCTTTTTAACAAGCATAACTTTATTCATACCTGTTTTTCTCTCATACAATGCTACTAATTTTTCTCAAACAATGTGAGTATCTGATTCCTGCGCTACATGATGGAACACGCTGATATCAACCCATTTTCTGATTGTAGCCAGCATTTTCTACCTAGCTTCTTTCAGCTTTCATCTTTCATATCCGTTGGTTTAGCCGAATCTCCCAATACTGGCTCACACAAATCTTTGCAGTATAGATGATCCTCCATCATAGGCTTTCAAATTGAATAATTCGATGCTGTCAATTTTATCATGGAACCTGTATCACCTTTCATGATCTTAAACATAATTTACTTCTATCCTGGGTTGCTTCTGTATCGATGTCTCAAAATAACCCTCACTCTGATACCACTTGTTGCGCCTGAAGCAATAATCACAACAATACGAAGCAATAGACAGCAATCAATAATCAAATACGCAGGAAAAATAAAGCACACCAAGATTTACGTGGAAAACCCTCCAATGTAGAGGAAAAAAATCACGGGCCACCAGAAAAATCTTCACTATCAAATAATAGTTATACAAAGTTCTTCTCTAGCTAAAACTAGAGCTAATCAACAACTAGAGAAACAATTGGAGAAATCTTACCAAATAAGTGACTCAACAAATACACCATGGATTTGTTCCTAGAGAGCTTTAAAATCGATCTTCATCGTTCAGAATGTAGAACTCTGAATCATAAACCTCCTGACAAGGTTTCAACTCAATCGAACCACGAATTGACTTCCGTTCAACCAACTCTCCCTTCTCTTTTTTCTCTCTCTATTTTTCCTGGCTTTTCTTCTTTCTCTGCTTGGTTTTCGACACACACCTAAAACAATCCAACCTTTTTTTTTTATTAAGTAGCTAGGACTCTGTGTAAAATAAAATATCAAGGCCCATGACCTTTACTTGGTCCAAAACCACTTATATGGGACTGGACCCCATTTTTCTAACAGTTGGTTCACAAATTTGCGCATGAGCATTGATTTCATGATGATGCAAGTTTGTGGTGGGAGAGATGTCAATGGCTGAAGAACTCTTAGGAAAGCCAAATTGGAGCATTACACCATAATTAACAAGATTGTTTAACATGAGCCAAAAAAGGAAATGTGTATACTTGTTATGGTGGAGTACGTGGTTTTGGCTATGGAAGAAGACAATTGAGACAATGTGCATTGAAGAAATCCTACTTTGGAAGAAAGTGGGCTAGTTAATTTCGAGCAAAGGTGGAGATGTGTTAGTATTTGGCTTAAAATTCTAGACTTACTAGTATTCCATTTACACTTTACATTTGTTTTTAGGAGATTAAATCTAGACAATTGAAATTAGTTTGATGGGAAAGATTAAATCTACACTTAACACATATATACGAGTATAAATAATCATTTTATTCGAAGTCTAAATCAATTGCTCGCTTTAAGTCCGATTGTTCAATTATTTTATTTTATTTATTTGATTGATTTACTTTTATTGTATTTATCTTATTCTATCATTTTCTTTATTTATTTTATTTTATTTTATTAGTTTTAATTTCATTTATTTGTTTTTAAATTATCTGATTAACTATTTTTTTTTTATTTTTAAAAAGGGTGATAACTTGAAAAAATAAGAGGGGGGAAATCGAAATTATTGGTCAGAGTCCTGATAATCTCACGATTTGAAGACAAAGTTTTGAGAGATAATCTATGAGTTTTGAAACTCATTTGATCTTGAACACTTATCTCTGAAGGATTTTAGCTCTCTATAAATTAGAGGTAGACAGTGAACAATGAGGGAATCATCAGCAAACAACACAACAATTACACAAGAAAAAAAAAACCAGATAGCAATCCTCACAGAAACACAGGAACAACAAATATGGCAATCAGAGAGAAAGTAATCTAACAATACACAGTAACTAATATCCCAATCCCAGCCAAAATCACGGTGCCAACCTCAACTACCTTGCCCCCCTATCATCTGACCTTCACAAAATCAACACCTCTCGAAACCAACAAACTTAGGTCTTGCATATAGAGAAGAAATGGCCCCAACCAACAATCAACCACCGCCAGCCACAACCAAGCAACAATAACCCACAATACCAACCACAATCTACGAAAGCAAACCACCGAAGCAGAAGCTAAAACAGCCCTTCCATCGTCGACAACCTCACTAGCCACAAAAAGAATGAGCGCCACCAAAATCCATTGTCAAGAAGCCATAAAAAGAAAGAAGCAAAAGTCAGAAACAGAAACCCAGAAACAAAAAAAAAAAAAAAGATTTTTTGGGTTTTGGTTCGATTTTTCTTTAAGTGACCGGAGAAGGAGAGTTGCTCTTGAGGTTGGGTCCGTGACTCAAAACTGGATCTACGCGAATTTCATAACATTTTGAGAAATCGAACTAGAGCACGCGAAAAAGAAGCTCGCTACTTTAGCTTTAGATCTAGGCCATTTGAGGAAGATTTTCGAGAATTCGACCTTAAATTCGAAACGGTGAGGTTATTGGGAGCTTTCGGGTGGATATCGAGCTCCAACGGTGGTCAGTCGGTGGCTACTTGTGGTGGTACACAACAGTGGCATGTGGTGGTTATTCATCAAAATCTGGGAAATGAAGAAACTTGGTCGATTTTTGTCAATGGTAGAGAGAGAATGGAGGAAGCGGCCGTTAGAGAGAGAGAGAGAGAGAGAGAGAGGCAAAATGAAAAAATGACAAAAAGTTAACAAAGGACGAAGTTTATACAATTAATAAAACGACATCATATTTGGCAAGGAAAGCCAGTTCCTTTTTACCCTTTTCAAGGGTTTGCACGCCAGCTCATCTGAAGATCTGACCCAACCCCAATCTGCCTGCTGAGCCAATCCAACTATGAGCCATTGAAGCCGCGCCATTGAGCTGCTGAGCAGATTCTTTCAAGCTTCTAAACAATTAGATCAACCTTTACCCGAGTCGGTTTTGAGCTGCTGAACAAAGCCGAATATAGTTTTGGGTTTTTTTTTTTTTTTTTTTTTTTTTTTTTTTTTTTACATTTTTGTATTTTATCTGTGGAATAAAAATGGTTTAGTTTAAATAATAATAATAAATTTTTGAAAAAATAATTTTTTAATCCTATCAAATAATTAAAAAATTTAAGTTTTAGAATTATGAATTTTAATAAACGATTGAAAAATTTTATAATAAATTTTTTAAAAATTAATTTTTAATCTTATCAAATGATCGAAAAATTTAAATATTGAATTAAATTCTATAAATAATTGGAACACTTAATAAATTTTTAAAAAATAATTTTTTGATCTTATTAAATAATTAAATGATTCAAATTTTTGTTAAATTTTAACAAATTATTATAAGATTTAATAATTTTTTTAAAAAAAATTTTCGTAAGAAAGTTTTTAACAAAAATCTTACCAAATGATTGAAGTATATATTGATATAAAATTTCATCAAACGATTGAAAATTTTTATTATTTGTTTTTCAAAAAATGATTTATTAAAGACTATGTTAATGGATGAAAAGGTGGACAAATATTTTTGAAGATCTGACCCAATCACAATCTGCTTACTAAGTCAATCCAACTCTGAACCATTGAAGTTGTGCCATTGTGCTGCTGAGTCTATTCTTTCAAACTTCTAAACAATTAGACCAACCTTCACCTGAGTCGATTTTGAGCTGCTGAATCGAGCTGAATATAGTTTTGGTATTTTTTTTTTTTTTACATTTTTGTATTTTATTTGTGTAATAAAAATTGCTTAGTTTAAATAATAATAATAATAATAATAATAATAACTTTTGAAAAAAATAATTTTTTAATCCTATCAAATAATTGAAAGATTAAAATTTAGAATTATGAATTTTATCAAACGATTGAAAATTTTTCATAATAAATTTTAAAAAAATTGTTTTTAATCTTACCAAATGATTGAAAAATTTAAATCTCAAATTAAGTTACACCAAATGATTGGAACACCTAATAAATTTTAAAAAAATAATTTTTAGATCCTACCAAATAATTAAAGGATTCAAATTTTCATTAAATATTAACAAATTATTATAGGATTTAATGATTTTTTTTTAAAAAATAAAATTTTCATAAGAAAATTTTTAACAAAAATCTCACCAAATGATTGGAGTATATTTTGATATAAAATCTTATTAAACAATTAAAAAATTTTATTATTTGTTTTCAAAAAATGATTTATTAAAGAATATGTTAATGAATGAAAAGGTGCACATAAGTCTCTATAAATATTCCTAAGGTAAGAAACTATCTTAAAATTATTATCAAATTGGAATAATTTTAAGATCAATTGTCAATATTAAATTATTTGATAAAAATATAAATATATTTTTAAAGCTTGAGATAACTCAAAATTATCGGTATTATTTTTTAGATGAGCATTATAAGAATATTATAACATTGTTGAAATGTAACTAAATTCTCGTACCTAAATATGATTTTTTAGATTAAAATTTATCTTTCAAATATATCTAATTCAAATTTGAAATTTTTTTTAAAAATAAGATAAATTTAATTAATTAATCAATCATACTTAAATAAAAAAATTAGAAACTACCCTCTTTGTCGTGTATAACAATAAGTCCAAATTTCTGCACGTTACGACAATCAACTCTGTTCACGTATATGATATTATTCACTTAGATGGCATTGTGCATGTGTACGGAAAGAATGATCGCACGTGAAGTATTCTTCATCCCAACAAATGTGTCCAAGGATTGGGAAGAATTCCTAAACTCCTACAATTTGGCTGTACATCATAACTTTGACTTTAGGACAATACCATGTGTACTTTTTCAAGTTAGTGAAATCTCTTATTTCGTCGCACTGGACCCAGATTATGGCATTCCTAATGCAGCATTAGAATTTCTGCCTGAAGCTGTAACCATCGGAAATAGTTGTAAAGCCTTACTGGGTTGCTACAGTAAAAAAGTTACAAAACAATTATTAAAATTACAGAGTAAAATTTCAATTAGCATGTGCTGCCTCTGGGAAAAACACCAGAGTTTTTAGAGTACACTCTTATATATCAAATAAGTGGGCTGTCTTCAGCACAATGTAATGATTTGAATTATCGTCTGCCGCAAAAAGATGAATTCTATCATAAGGGTGTTGGTTATTGGGAATGTTTGTCGGATAGCATCCCAAGTCTTGATCTAAACCACCTTGGTTATCAGATTAGACCACTTCCAATAATCCAAAACAATGGCACTTTAGCAATAATAAAAGGAAAGGTTTGCTACGTTCTCCCAGGTATTAAAGTTCGCCAACTAAAAATTTATGAGGATCCAGACATGACCCTGCATTAAGAATTGTGTATAAGTAAATTGGTTCTGCAAAGACGGGATCACACGGGGTTTGTTAGGTTGTGATGATTGCTAATAACATCTTAGTACTCGCAATTGGAAAGAAATTGATGAGTTAGAATCTCAACGAAAAAAAGCTGGCGGATATGTCCTACAAAAGAAAAGGATTCACCCATGACATATGAAATATTATCCTTACGTTATTCCTTAGCTCCGTGTCTAGGATTTACCCACAAACCCTCAATTCCTTTTGAGCATCAAATGTCTTCTTTAAACTTTACCTTTCATCTTTTTAGGTGAGTTTCTGTTTTTGTTGTTAATCTTATTATTGTTAGCAACTTATATTTAGACATAGAAAAAGTTCTTGATTATTGTTCATGATCTTTTAGATTTGAAAGGACTTGCTTCAGACTTTTTCTAACCGTCGTAAAATATTATAACGTTGCTGAACCGACTAGTAATAAGCCAATAGAATTGTTATGGATATTTACAGAAAATAGAGTTAAGGAATGATAATTGATTGTTAAATGGGATGCATGTCTTATGATATAATCAAATGGAAGTTAGCTTGATAGCATCAATTTATTGTAAAGGCGTTGTTTTTTAATTAGTTTTACATATACAAAACTTAGTGGATAGCATCATACAACGTATAGTAGCAGTACTATGAGACTGGCAGCATGGACGGGCACCAACCCACTTCTTTCCCAACAATAGAAAAAAAATGTGGAAATTGAGGAATCAATAAATAAATGCTTGTGAGAGTACAGATAGTTTTGTCAAATTTTTTTCTTTCATATGTGTGTATATGCATTTTAAATATTTAAATTTAAGGTATGCTTTACTTCTTTATTTTTTTTAAAAAAAAACCTATATTAAAATTAATTATGTATTACTAGTTTTTTTTAAACCTATATTAAAATCAAAACCACCAGATTGGATCCTAAATGAATGATCTCCCAAAATTATTATAGATAGAATTTAGTATTTGGAAAAGGAATGGGCTTCAATTTACTGCACAAAAAGATTAATTTCATTTTACTTAATAATTACATAATTTTGATTCAATAATCCATTAGTTAAGTGTTTTTTTCTTTTTTTTTTTAATACATAATTGGTTATAATCTTGGGATAAAGGAAGGTGCTTATAATTTTTTTCACAAATACAAAACATATAGTAAAAAAATATTGGCATTGTTGGTATTTTAAAAAATCTATTTATTTTTATTTTATTTAATTATTATTGTTTATCCTTATTTGAAATTTAAAATAAAGTAATTTTTATATTTTTATAATAAAAATAAACAATAATTGAAATTCTTAATAGAAAATTTTTAATTTAGATGGAATATTCTATTTTCATGCATAGTTGCTTAGTATTGCATGAAAATTTTCATAGGATAATAAAATTGTATAAATAAATAAAATGAGAAATATGGAACGCCGTACCGGAAAATTTGGCTCTTTTCCCTCGAGACTTTTCCAAATTAATTGGCTGCTAGCATTTTTTTTTTTTTTTTTGCATATTAGACTTATAACAAAGCCCAAATCATTGTGAGAGGTTATGAAACAACCCAATTTTTTGGGGAGATGAAGGCCCATTGCTAACTTTCTATTCTATTCTAAGTGAGAGTTCTCAAATGGGCTAGCAGTGGCCCAGGGCTGCCTTGGTGTCTCCATATTTGAGCTGAATGGCCTATATAAGATTATAGGCTATCAAATTTGCAACTTTGGATCTCTTCAATTGTAAGAGTTCCGGGAGTTCCGGGCTCATCTGAGATGCAGAAGCCTAGAATTTGTGCTTGTGGCAATTAAGACAACAAAGAATAAGAAGTAAGGAAAAGGAATCAATGAAATTGAAAAGAACCAGAAATCCTTAGCGTTGAAACCGTGTGAGAATAGATAAGAGGAATCAATGAAAAGAGGCTGAAATCCTCAGTGTTGAAACCGTGCGAACTTAGGTTATTAAGAGAGAATATTGCTGATGTTAGATTACATGGAACAATGTGGAATTCCAGGATTGCTCGTAAATACAATTTTTTTTAATTATTTTTTTTTTTCGTTTTTTATTTTTTTTTATTTTTTTTATTTTTTTTATTTTTTTATTCTTTTCTTTTCTTTATTCGATTCAAGTTGACTAAGCATGAGTGCATTAAATACACTCTCCATAAAATCCAAAACCACCACCAACAGCCGCCGACAATAACTAACGCGTGAATATCAGCTTATCACGCCAATTAAAAAATAGGACTCGAATTCCTGATATCTAGGATTTGAATCCCAACAAACTCTATAAATAGAACTTGTAATCATGGAAGAAAACAATCGAAGAGACCCAAAAAGAAAAAAGAGTTTTCCAGAATAAAAAAGTGCTTTTAGAATTAAAATAAAATTTCTTTCTGTTAAAAAAATAACAAAATAAAAACCACACAGTCCTCCCCGTAGGGAGGAACCCAGCGCCGAAGAGGCTACCTAAAAAAAAAAATAGTTTTAGTTAAAAAAAATTGAAAGTTTGAGCTTCGATCTACACTTATCAGGGCTGTTTCTGACGAAAATAAAGTCGAATTTAGAAAGAGAACGAAAAAAGAAAGCTTTTGAGAGATTGTAAAATTTTTCGACCATCGGCGAGGGCGGCCTGTGACCGACGAACGGTGGCAGTGGCGACGGAGATGCGACTGACGGGCGATTTTTTTCTTTTTTTGGCTTACTAAGAAAAAAAGGTTTTTTTTTTTTCTGCTGAAGGAAAAAAATGAATGAAATTTTTTTTTTTTGACTTTTATATAAAGACTAAACCTAAAACGACTTCGTTTTGAGACCTGAAGATTAGCGCGTCAACCCGCAACTTGACTCAGGATCCGCGTAACTGATCCGACGGCCCGTTCTCCCTTTTGACCCTGACCAGTCCATATGAATATGACCAGACCGAACCGGACCGTGCCCGAACAGCTGAACAGACCCAGATCGAATTGCTAACGCCTAACCGGTCCAGACTAGCATTGACCGGACCGTTGACAGGTCCGATTTCAGGTAAAAAAAAATTTTTTCAAAGATTTTTTATATATATATTATTTTTGTTATTTTAATTATTATTATTGATATTTATGCATGTAAAAATGTTTAAATTTATCAAAATAAAATTTTATTGTTTTATAATATTAATTAATAATATAAAATTGATAAAAAAATAAGAAAAGGAAAATTTATCTTATGAAGAGATTCAAAGATATTTTGAGTAGTGATGCCTACGAAATCTCTAGGTGAAAAATTTTTTTTAAAAAATACTACCAGTATATTGAAGTATTTATAAAAAAAATTTTCAATACAATAAAAATTTTATTTTTTTTTAAAGTAATAAATAAAAATTGATTAATAAATTAAAAATATAAGTAATAAAAAGGAGAAGAAAATAAATTTTATCTAATGATGGGATTATAAGAGTATTTCAAGTAGAGATGCTTTAAGAAATCTCTAGGTGAGAAGATTTTTTGTAAAATATTTTCAATGTATTGGAATGTTTATAGAAAATCTTTAATATAATTAAATTTTTTTTCTTCAAAATTTCAATTAAAAATAAGTATTAATAAAATTTCTAACAAAAGAGAATAAAATGTGTGCATAAACATGATAACATTTTACATTGCATGCATGACATTTTTTACGAAAAGTAAGTTCAAACTCTGAGGATGAGATTCTTAGGTATTCCAAGAAACGATGTCTAAAAAATCTCTAGGTGAGAAAAAGTTCTTCTAATGTTACCAACGTACTGGAACATTTTAAGAATTATTTCAATAAAAAAGTTTTAATTTATTTTTTTTTAGAATAAAAATTTTTCTAATAAAAAAATCAAGAAAAATTATTTTTAAATACCGAAAATTAGATTATTTTTATCAAAATCAAAGGATAACACGTAGTTAATTGGTACCGTTTTTTTATGAGCACTGTAGGGGTGCTAATCCTTTTCCACGCGTAACCGACTTCTAAACCTAAATTGTTTCGCAGATCGTAAAATTATCTTTTTAATAAATTTTAAAACTTTATTAAAATGATATATTTTAATAAGTGATCAATTACACCTAATCAAAAAAATATTAATGGTGACTCCGTTATTTTTTATTTTATTTTTAAATTCTTGGACTGGCACAAAACCGATATTGCTAAAAAAATTTTTTGCTTTTTCTTAAACACATTTCAGTCCACATAATCCATGTCACCGAAGAAGCTCCTCCATCAGCCTTTACAAATATTCTCCAGGTCTTTTACAGGCAAGATAGTCTCTATTATGTTCTTAAAAAAAAAGGTTCATTCTTTTGAGTCAAAATCACTTTAGAGATCTTCATCTCGAAAAACATCAATTTCCCATCAACTAATGCTAGAATCATTGTTAAACTTTTAACTGACTGCAGATTCCATGGAGGCAAATTTCCACCATTGAATCATCCTCTTTATCTTCCCTATTTCCTCATGCTTTTCGGATAATCTAGATTTGAATGGAGCAGGCCTGTTTTGAAATACAAGTATTATACCCGGTAGAAAATAAGGAATAAATTCGAGGTGCAGAGCATATGGAATATATGGAGCCCCATAAAAAAATCTATTCTTTTTTGAAATCAAAGGTCTGGTGCTGGGGAATATATTACTATTCTTGTTTGTCTGCCAAGTGCATGAACTCTCCATTGAGGATTACTGATTCTAATTAGATTATCTTGATTTATTATTCTGATTTGAACTTAGCTACCATAATTGATCTAGTGCATCCTGGGAAATTCTCTCATCTATACACTCCAATTTTCCAAAATCTGTCCCTTCAAAAACATTTATTCATATTATTTGGAATAATTCGAACAAATTTTTAAAATCTTTTAGAATCAAAACAATGTTTGCTTCAATAATGAAGCAGGAACTTATCTCAAGTGGGGCATTCTTTGATCTGCCGTGGTCAGGCAATATCAACCATGTCTCACATTATTAAAATGAGCTTTTATGTCAAGAGCTTTTTCCCTTAGCTTCTTTGACAAATTGCAGTTAGACTTCTAGGATGAGATGGCCTAGAAAAGTAAATTTGTGTTCCTTGAATGCCTCCATTATCTTTTCTGGCTCACTTCAAGTTAAAAGACAGATATCTTATCAAAAATTAATATCAATGGCATTTAGATGAATTAAGACTTCGGGTTTTTTTTTTTATTATTATTGCATTAACCTATGTTAAAGTTTGCTATGAAAATCACAAAACTCATTCAAAAGCAGGTTATATAATTCTAATTCCCCGACACAACTGCTTACTCTATTCTTAAAACTCAAATAACACTAGAGGTGATAGAATGAATATGAACTCAAATTTAAGTAAATCCAAATTGATTTAAAAGTTAAACTTGAATTTGAAAAAATTTTGAATCCAAAATTATTTGAACTTATGATAAACCGAACCAAACATAAAAGAATTTAAAATAATTCAAATATAAATCATTTGAATCCGAAATGATCCGAAGACAAATCCTCAACTGTTTGCTCCCTCTTGTTAAGCACCAATGTCCCTTTAGTAATGTAATTGTCAATAGGTTTTGAGGTCGAGCTGGTAAAGCACGCGGCGGGACCAGATGTGGATGGGGTGGGAGAGGGGGGTCCAAATCAGAGAGGGACCTGTGCCACGTGTAGGGAGCAGATGTGGTGGTGTCTTGGGAGGAAGAAACACTAGGGAGTATCCATTAGGACCCTCGCACCACAAATCTCAGAGAAGGGGAAGCGAGAGCTGGTCAGAGAAAGGGAGAGAGAGGGCAGTAGGAGAGGTCCACAAGGTTTGCGGCAGAGCAAGCCATAGCCTAAAAATTACAGTAAACGTAAGGACTCTGGTAGAGTGTGGCAATTGATAAAAAGCTACAAGTAGTTGTTTTTTTTTATTTTTTCCTTGATAGGATAATGCTGGATTTTCTGAATTCGAAAGATCAAAATCAAATTAAATGAAAGACCAAATAAAAAAACAATAGTTGAAAAGAAAGGTCTCTGGCAATTTTTTGGTCCTCTTCTCCCTTCTTTTTTTAAGTTCTAGGTGACAGGAAAGCCTTGGTAGCACCTACACAGCACAGTTAAAAGTCCATAGTATTGAAACACTAAGCAGGATTCAATGTCAGATATATATATATATATATATCCAGGTTTTTTTTTTTTTTTCTTTCAAAAATATTTGTTGATTATAGTAATTTCTTTTGTAATGTCATATTTTTAATGTCAGCGTTGTAAAAGCAGAGTTGTTTCCCACATGCACGCCACTCGTAGAGCCTCCTTTTTGTGCTCCTCTACTTTTCCAAATTAAATCCATGCATCCATGGAAATTGAAATGAAACACACTTATGATTGAAATTTAGGATCAATTTTTTTATACTATCAAAACTAGAGGCGTGACAAAATGAATCCAAAGACCCGCCCCAAAAATAATCATAATCCAAACTCAATCAAACCTGAAAAAAAAATTCTAATTTTGAAAAAAAAATTAAATCCTTTTTAACTGTAAAAGTATATGATTCAAAATTCACAATGTGGTAGTAATAAGCATATGGAAGTCCTTGCAAGAGCAGTGGCAAAAGCAATGACAACAACAGAAGTACTGAAATCTGTTTGCATCAAATGTACAGAAATCATCATCGACAACTGAGATACAATAAATAAGTTCATACACAATCGCGTGTCTGACAATCACGTCTTCTTCATTGCAGTTGCAAAGACACTAGAATTTTCAAATGCATTTTTTAAAAAATATAAATATAGAGTAGTAATAAAAAAAAGGCTGAAGTTATTAATTGCGATTATCTAACCAGCAAGCAAGGGATGATATTTCTTTAAGTCGTGAAAGAAATTTTGTAGTGCTAAGTGAGCAAGTTTCAGGGCCACGTGATTGCAAACATAGAAGCCGCAGCCTGTGGCCTGTGATGGTATACGGACATGGTCACTATTGCACCTTCATTTGTTGCCTTGCTCCTATGGTTTGTCTTTAGACGATCAACAATTTAACATGTAATGCTGTCCCAATTAATCAACCCTGTTTGATTCGTTTAGGAACTTGATTAAGTAGAATCTCGATTTTAATACCATCTTCAAATACTCGATCTGAAACCAATTCATATTGTAAGTGAAAAATATTTTGATGGCCTTCGTTTGTTAATAAAGTATTAATCTATTAATTCAATTCACTGAAATTTAATTTATGATAATTTTAAATATAAAAAATTTATTATATAATAATTTTAGGCTCAATATTTTTACGCAACATGAGCCTCTAACTAAATTTTATAATTTTAAATATTATTTGTGATATAATATGAAATTCATACAAAAATAATAAAAGTAATTTAGTAAAATTTTAATAAAAATTATATATAAATTTGATAAAATTAAAAAATTATTTTTTGCGATTGGTATGTTAACGTAAATTATGATATAATAATTTTCATATTTTATTTATATTTAATATAAAATAAATATAATATAAATATATAAAGTAAAATACTTACCTTTATTGTACCCAACGTTAATGGATATCACTATTTAATAATTCAAGTCTGTCTGATTAGATTAGACCCCTTTAATCTTTGGTTAACATTTTAAATTACTATATTATTAAAAATAAAATTGAAAATAAAAATAATTCTGTTATTATCAGTCTATATAAGCATTTCTCTACGATGGTTCAGTTCTCTGAAGAAAACCTATTACGGTATGAATCCGTAACCATACCCTCTTTCTCTCTCTCTCTCCATCTTTTTTAAATCCTCCATTTATTTTCCCGAAAATTCACGTCAGTTTCCAGAGAACCAAAAGGAACTTTTAAACTTTTCAAATTTCATTCGGTCTTTCAGCTTTGAATGCCTTCAAAACGCTTTTCGTTATGGATTCGTTTGATTTCGATAACGTGAAAGCAGAGAAAGTTAAGGCTATGAGGAAGTACAATCGGCTTCGAAGCTTAGCTGAGGTGTTTCGTTTTTTGGAATTGCTTTTGGCTTTGCTGTTTTTAGCATGGACCTTCGACCGCGTGCCTCTCGCCGTCAAAATCTCCGGCGAGTTCTTTTTGAAACTCGGCAGCGTCATCGCGAGTCCGCTCTTTGTTTTCTTCGTCTGTAACGTCATCATCGTTACTCTCATTGCTAAGTCCGGCATCTTTTCCGCCATTAACAATGCCGATTCCAAACTTTACGAGGAAATCATCAAAAACGCTGAGAATCGCTCCAAATCGGGGTCTCAAGAAGGGATTGTGTATCAAGACAAAGAGATTATCTCTGAAGTGAACACATGTACTAGCAATTGCGAGGAAATGGAGCCGGAGTCAGAGTCAGAGTCAGAGTCAGAGTCCGAGTCGAACTCCGGTGCTGAGGTAGATAACCCCAGAGTGTATAGGAGGAGCAAGTCAGAGAAGTTGGTGATAAAAAAGAGTGAGGAAGTTAAGAAGAAACTACGACGATCGGAGACCCAGAATTGCCAAAAAATTGAAAATATCGACGAGAAATTGTTTCCAGAAGACGAATTGAGCAATGAAGAGTTTCAACGAACGATCGAAGATTTTATCGCCAAACAGTTGAGGTTTCGCCGAGCAGAGTCTCTGTCTATCGTTCTTCAAAGCCAAGCTTGAAAAAAAAAAGTTTTTGTAAATTTTAACCACAATAATAGAAAAAAAAAAAAAAGGATAAGTGTTTGTTAGGGTTTTTTTTTTTTTGTTAAAAAAGCCAAAATCCTTCTTATGGTATGGCTGTACAGTGGAAAATAAGAATGAAGTGATTAGTAATTACCACATTATTTTTGTTAACAAATAATATTAGCATGCGCTATTCATTCATTTTTTAAATTTGGTTTTATTTTTTTCCCACAGTTTTAGGTATTATAATGGTGAAAAGTGAAAAAGAAAAAAAAAATTGAATTTATTCAAAATTGGAACGAATATGCTTGGCTAAGCTATTAATGGTTGATCCAATTTCATCTCAGAATGATCCAACTTTTTTAAATGTCACCTTTTTGTTGCTCTTGCACTTTTTCATTTTTAATGTTTCATAAGAAACAAAGAAAATGGCAAAGCAAATAGAAAAGAGAGAAAAACATTGTTTTTTTTTTTTTTTTTTTTTTAAATACGATACGAGGGATTAAAATTAAAACCATTACACCACTATTGAAAGAATTGAAATTGAAAGAAAATAAAATTTATAAATTTAATCATTTTCTTTTTTTAATTTTTAATTTTCCCTTTATTTTCTTTTTCCTCTTACTAAAATTTTTTTGACAACTTAGTGAAAAAAATTCCATATCGTCATTACTGCATTTTATAATTGGACCCTTATAAATATTTGACAAATTATAAGGCGAATTTTGGAGCTCAATACAAATATAGCATTAACACAAATAAAGTAAATTTGGAGTTTAATACAAACTATTGAAATCTCCCTTGTTCCGTTACGGGCAGTATGATATTTTTTATTTTTAAAAAGTATAAATTAATAAAATTTTTTATTTTAAAATTATAAAAATAAGTATTTTAAATTAAAGAATTTTTACAAATATAATATTTATTTTAAGTTTTTCTTTCTTTTTATTTTTCCTTTTCATAGATTGCTTTTTTTTTTTCTTTCATCAAAAGATTCAAAGTTGTTTCGCCTCATTTTAAAGATATAAATTGATAAAACTAATGTAAATACTTGATAACATTTTAATTTTTTCACAAAAAATATTAAAATATTTAAGAATAAAATATAGAAAAGAAAAAAACACATAAATCCATACAAAAAATAAAAAATAAAAACTACTTTATACACAAAAATCCAAAATTATATTAGCCCAACAAATTATTTTTGTTTTCAAAAACCTAAAAGCCATTTAACTATGTAATATAAAAAATACCCATCCACTTTAAAAATATTTCAGCTACACCTGTCAATAAGATAAATTATGTAATTAACTTTCATTTAATATAAGATATAGCATGAGTTAATATGATTGCGATGAGACCCAAGTAAGCATATGGAAACATATAGTGGTTAGTTAAGCAATCAAGTCATACTTACAATCCACCTTTTGTTGCTTTAGGCATTTTTGAATTTTGATCAGATTAAACTCAGTTTTTAGTAAAAGTTCCAAAGTTGTCTTCTTTTGTAGGAATGATTGATAGTCTAATCAATCAACCAATTTTTATTTTTTGTTTTACTTTATAAGTGCAAATTACCCCACTAAGAATAATTTATACGTTCTTCCTTAAGCAACACAATTTAGTGCTTAATAGCATCATTCATTATCCAATAATTTTTAAAGCCAAAGTCTTCTTTTATTCACTTTCATTTTCTCTGAAATCTCTAAAGGGTGAAATCACTTTTGCTTTTCCCCTGGTGATCTTTTGTTTTTGCCTAACTTTATTTCTTTCCTCCACCTCTTCTTACCCTTTTCGATTTTGGTGATGATGATTAATTCCACCATGAAAAACAATTGGGGCTGCTTAAATTTTGCTATTCTCACTTGATTTTGAAAAGTGATTTTTTCACCCAACTTTTGCTTTTAATATTCATCAAAACATATATTATTTTGCATTAATAAACTTTTAATCTTCTCCTTAATCCCAAGCAAAAATGTCAAAACAAAACACTTTGCTTTGCCCCTTCTCTTTTGCTTGAAATCTTTTATATGTTTTTTCTTTTGCCCAAAATGTGCCAAAGGAAGGTTTGTCGGGTTGTTCTAATATGGAGTCAATTGTGGTGGGTGCCTTCCAACAGACATTGCCTTTGGTAAGAGTATATATTCTTTTTCCTTGTAGGGTTTCATTTGTAATTCAGCAGCTTGCAATTATGGATTTAATAATTTTATTTAATTTGCCTCTCTTGTTCCTTTCTTTTTATACAATCTTGGGAGACCTTTCAATTCCTATCACTTAAATGGTACTCATAATTCACTCTTAATGAAGATTTCCTACTTCATTTCCACCATTTATAAATGAGATTAGGCTATATGTATAAAAATCATTTCTTTCTTTTCTTAATGATTTTCACCCATTATTATATGAAACTTGGTATTTTCAATGTTATTTTTAATTTTTCTTTCCCTAAAAATTTTTTTGAATGTATCTCACTTTAATGAATGGGGAGGAAAACAATAAAAATGCTCACTTGAATACATTGTTTTTTGTCAGTCAAAAGGTTTTAATCACAATAATTGAAGGAATTTTTATGACACATTTGACTAATTGTAGTTGATCCAATAGGCATCCATTCCTGAAGAATTAAAAAAAATTCTGCCTTGCAGACTTCTCTAAATCAACAAAATTTGATCAGTTTTTGTTTTTGCTTTCTATCAACTGCATGGTGATTTAAAATTAGTTTTTAAAAATAAATTTTCTCCAAACCCACTTCTTTTAATTAAATTAATCAATTATTAAGTAGGATAAATTCGAATAATATTTTAAGCAAGAAGGCACAGACAAATTTAGGTTTGGATTTTAGGAACTTTATCCCACAGAGGCAACAAAATCTATTTGATGTAAGTAATTATATTTATTATGTGGTGCCTTTCCCCCATTATTTTAATGGGGTGGTTTTAGTGACAATAAGAGAAAGCATCTATTCTCTCAAGTCAGCAGCATTGGCCAGTTATTCCTAAATAAAAATGAAAAAGAGGCTACACTATCACCAATTTTGAGAATAAATTCTCTTCTCCTTTTGCTTTTCAAAGCCTAAGTTCACAGTTGTTGGGTTTCTAGAAGGGTTAATAGGCCTTTTCTTGCATCGGATTTCAGTTTTATATATATATATATATATATATCCTTAACCCAGATAATATAGATTAATGTAGCTAAATCTTGGTTGCTGTTCTGATTCTGACATAGTGGGCTCTACTTGATAAAAACATGAATGAACATGACCATAAAAGAAGATAAATTCTTTAATTTAGTGAATCCAGGAGTGGCTGGGAATTCAAACCTTACCTAATTGTTGTTTTAATTATATTTTTTTTCTCTAATACAATTCAAAGGTATTTTTAGATTTGGCCTTGCCTTTTGAATGATCTTAAAAGTACATATTTCACTTCAACTTCGTGTACTCAGAATTTTAGAATGATCTGGTTAACAAAAAAAAAAATTAAAACTTGTTTTCTCACCAATTGAATTAACCCATGAATGAATACATATTTAATCGGTTTTCATCTTTAGGATACCTAATAGTCAAGTCAAAAAGTTGGTTTAACTCAACCAATTTTGGTTTTTGCTTGGTGGTTACTTGCACTATAATTGTGCAATCAAAGTGAATCCACAAATCGTCTAAATGTCCATTTTTGCCAAGGGTGTAATTTTGTTTTGAAGCACTTTCATGATGGGTTTGAAATCCCCTAGCACAGACTAAAAAAATGACAGGGTTAAACCTTCTTTGATTCCTTTTCCCTTATTGGTTTCTTGTAACTTTTTCTGTCTGGGAAAGCACCCATCTAAATCATCCTGATTTTTATGCAATTATCATTCCCAAAATTTACACTATGGCAGAAAATTCAAACTTTCATCATCAAATTCAAAGCATCTACAGTTCCCTCATTACCCAAAATCCAAACAAATTTCAGGCTTTCAGGAGTGCTTGGAATACCCCATAGCTTGCAATCATGGGAGAAAGACACAGCAGAAGGTGAACAGATGCCCACTGAGCCAACAAATGCAGGGAGTTGAGACAAAATATCCCAACTCATGTACAGCAAAACATCACGGATCATGTTGTAGTCCAATTGTCCAAAAGCTTGGAACGTAAATGTCCATACCTTGCATCTAAAACACATTGGGACTCTCAATCTTTGTTGTCATTGACAAGAAACCAATTACAGTATCCTAATGGAGATTGTGCCCACTATTCCACACAATCTCTCATGCCTTGTGTCTCGCAAATAACAATCACTCTTTCAACTTGGCTAAAGGCCCCCTCTATAAATGGTGGCAAAAGAGAAGCAAAAAGAAAGGAACTGAGCCCCCCCTCCACCATCAAACTCATTATAAAAACATAGAAAGACAAACTAAAAGCATTGATTTATTTGTATCGGTTATCCAGTTGGCCAAATTTGGTAATTGGTAGCTGCTTAATTGGATAACAAAAATGTCGGTTTGGAAGACATTTTTCTCCCGAACTTTGAATGAGAAAAAAGATTTGGTTTGATGGGATTCAAATAAGTAAAACTATTTGTTCAGATTGCCTAGTGCAATCTAACTCTTAAAGGCAATAGAGAAGGTTGTAGGCTTTAACATAGTCAGCCATTTATGTTAAGGCAATTAAAGACCTCATGGCTTTTATAGTAGTGAAGGCTCTGGAGTCTGGAGGACTTTTATTCAAGAGCCGGGGTCTCAGGTGTAGTCTGTCTGACTCTCTTGAATGTTGGTTTGTATAATTGAATAGCATGTCCGATGCCTAAGCTAAGCTTATGTTTTACCAATCTTCACCCTGATAATTGCATGTGCATTTACCATGATAATATATGGTGGAAATGTCCGTTGAATTTTAAGTCACTGACAACTAGGAAAAAAATCTCATGCATGTTATATATATGTTTGTGGTTGCTTAAAATGCTAAACAAAAATTTAATTCATGTTCCCCATACTATTAATTTTACATCCTGAGTTCCTGACCTTTGTTATTACCTTTTACCTCTGCTGTTTTTGTCTGCAATTGACTTTCAGAATGATTTCAAAATCCCAGTTCATGGCCCTGGGTTACTTCTATGATTTGTTTTCAGAGTCATCAGTTTGGCAGGGGAAGATAAAGGGCTAAGCATGGTACAACAATATGAGAGAACTGCTATATTTTTCTCTAAACTGATCAGTTTGAACTTTGAACTAATGATTTCAGCATATTTAAGCTGCAGCCTGTCTCTATCAGAATAAAGAAAAGAGATGGCTGATTCAAAAACATTAAAAATCTCTTTCAGATACTGAAATCAAGGAGCGGATACATGGAATAATGCATAGAAATTATCAGTTCAAATTTCTGCTACTACCTACCCTGACCATAGCAAGCCCGCCTGCCCCGCCATTAGAACTTTATACAGGTGTTGCAAGGCAATTACTATATTACTTGAGCAAAAACGTAGAGAATGCTATACATTTTTAGGTAATTTACATTTTCTAATGCCGGGTATTAAGGGTTAGGTCAGTTTTGTCTTGTTTTTACTTTCTTGTAACATTTCCCATAATGTGGATAGAATCATATAAATTATCTGCTATATCGGTCAATTAGGCCAAAAGTGTTCATTTTTAATCCAGAAAAATCTGCAGTAAACTGATGCACTGATTGTTTATGAACTTCATACCAGTTTGTGACCTTTTCCATAGTTCCTATGTTTGCTCTGTTTTTCTTTTTTTTTTTTTTTTTTTTGAAATATCTATGTTTGACACATATTTTAATTTGACATAGATACGAAAATCTGATCCTCTAATTAAATAAAAAGAAATTAAAAAAAATGAATTTACTTATGTCAAACATATTCTTATATCGGAAGATCACCCTTGAATAAATTCTATATATTCTATACAGGTAAAAATGGGTCTTGCTGTGTTATGAAATCAAAAAAAGATAAAATATTGAAAAAGGTTTTTAGGTTGTAACTTGAAATAAACGTTTCTCTTTTTTTATAAAGAAATAGAAAATTAATTTATTTCTAATAACAAGAAGATTAAATTGAAAATATCAATAGATTCTCGTGGAGTCCAAATAAATATGAAAAAAAAATTATTATTTCAATTTAATTTCTATCAAATTTTAATATCAAAATAATGAATATAACCATGATTCAATGAGTTAGATCAGATTCACTTACTTTTTATTTTTTTGTTGATTTTTAATCTTTACAATTCTTTATAATGGACTTGATATGTAACATTGCTTAAGAGTTCCATTTTATCTTGGTAGGTAAGTTTAAGGGAAACAAAAACAGATGGGAAGAATTGATGTTAATTAACAAGTTACGTATGTTTGAGGTCGGTGATAAATTTTATGTTATCAGCCACCAGCTCATCTCCCCTTAGGAGTGATACTTTTGCTAGGCCTAGACCCACGCATTGGAAGAGGAAGAAAAAGTTCAGGGCCTGCTGCTACAGGGGCCAACCTATTTAAAGAAAGAACCCTTTGATGCATTTAGACGTTAGACTGATGTAGCTTAACTGTGAGCCCAATGTACATGGCCTCATGGTCCATGGGCATGGCTAACAACAAGGCTAGTTCTTTAGGTTGGTTTTGAATGTTCAGTCTTTATATATATATATATATATATATATATATATATATATATATATATATATATTGATAACATGATATTCATAATTTCTTAAGAACTACAATAAAAGTTATGGGTTTAATTGCTTCTTTAGCCATTTCTTCACCTACCATTTTCCCATAATTGTCAAACAGGCTGTCTAAATCTATCCCATCTCCAAAATGGTTGCAAAGCATGGATTCTTGGATAGCCCTCACTGTCATTGCCACTGCTGTGCCACAGCTCTCTCCGGCTTTCACTTCCTTCTCTATCTCAAACATTTCTATCCTGTCCAATTCGAAAGATTCTTCTCTTCTCACTTCATCTTCTATTTCATTTGTTGATGGTGCATAAAAATGCACGTCATAACAATCAAGCTTTTCCTGTTCAATTTGTCCCTGGAAAACAAAAGGGAAGCTATCAACAAGAAGAAATATATATGTATGTCAGTGTCTGTATCCAAATTACATGACCTAGATGTGAAAAATCTGGGACCTGAGAAACAGATACGGCAAGGGATCTTGAGAGAATTTCCCAGAAGAAAGAATTGCCTCTATCAACATGATCTTGGCCTATTCTTCCCAATAGAATGAGTACCATTCTCCCACCTGTGACTAGCTCTTCTGATCGTGATTTCAGGAACAATGAAAAGTCCTCTTGGAATTGATTCCAGTATGCTTGGGGCACACTTGGAGGGCTAGATTCAGAAATATAAACGTTTCCTTTGTTGATAGACTTGCCATGCTCATCGTATAGAGCTGGAGGAACCTGCATGAATAATAGTGATTAATTGAAATTCTTGTAAGCTTATCAAGAAAAAAAAAAGAATCAAGGGATTATAATTAACATGCTTGTCTCCTCTTTTGTAGTCCTTAATTGGTACGTGTAATACTTGAGGAGAGACAAAGAGTTTGGTAGAAATACGGTCGATTTGACTGCAGTAACCAATTACTGCTGGTTTTTGTTGTTAAGCTGCTTTTAGATTTGTACTTGTAGAGCTAAATAGTACTGAGGAAGTGACTATCAGTCTATCACAACTTTCTTGATCCTTGGTTTGGCATTGAAGTCTAAGAGAAAAACAATGGAACAGAGAATCTCACCTTGGAGAGCCAGTGCAAACTGTATGATGAATATATGAAGTGCAAACAGTTGTTTGGAAACAGTCTTCCATAAAATGAACCAGGGTAGCCTGCTATGAAAATAGCAGGACTTCCTTCATTTCTGTCTTTCTTAAGGTCCCTATAGAAATCAGGCAAGCACTTAAAGACTGAATTGAAGTCATTTGTTGGAAGATCGTTAAGGTAAACTCGAAATTCTGGTAGGGGGTGAAAAATTTTATGACTAGTTCCTTCAACAGCTTCAACAATATCTTTGATGAGGGATAATGAGTTGGGTCCAGAAGAGCAGCCCAAATCAGCTATGCCTAAGCTCTTTGGAGTCACTTCATAGTAAAGTTCTTGTATTGTTTCCATGGTTATATGTTTCACCATATCTGATGCCTTTTTCTGTTAAAAGAAAAGCCAAGAAGGAGACATAGTTAGCAGAAAGAAAATGAGAGAAAATGGTGGGATAAAAAGAAAAAGAGATGGGAAAGCCAAACCTGGAGAGAAGAATTTTGGGCATAGCTAGTCTTGCCGACTCCTCCGGTCATATGAAAGACTTCCTCTACATCCATGTTTTTTAGAAGCCAACTTTCTGGTGAATTAGAACTGGTGGTGCTTGCTTTGGGTCTCCTTTTAAAGGCAAAATTCAATGATAAAGTCCTTTACTTTTGTGGGGTTTGGATAGTATACATTACTTGTCACGGTAAGTCGGGTTACATTTTGTGATGATGATTATACCATCGTGGCAGGGCCGCTCCTGAACTTCAGCCTATCTCGGATTTGCTAGTGCTCCTCTTGGTTTTTGATGGGACAACCATTCAAAAGTCTTTAAATGTGAATAATTAAAGTTTGACTAGTATAATGACCGTCGGATGCAGAGGGTTTTTTAAAAAATTTTTGTTATAAAATTTATTTTATTAAAAAATAAAAATAAAAAAATTAAATGAGAGTAACACATTGGATACTTTAATTGATCTCACTGTTCTTACAAAATTTATCTAATTAAAAAAATAAAAACAAGAAAAAAGGATAAAAAAAAAATAAATAATAAAAAAATTATAAATATTGCTACATGAACACTCCCATTTAACTTAAAATATTAATTTCTAAAATTAAGATATCAAATAATAATTTTATGAATATAAATCATACTTGATGCATAGAATTACTAATAGAATAAGATAATAATTGTTTTATCATATTTGATTTATATCTAAAAAGAAAGATAAAGATTGCAAGGTGGATTAATATCCTCTTGACATAAGATTATTTAATCCTCCTTATGTGAAAAAATTATTTTTAATTCATAATATTAAACTTACATATTCAATTATACTTTTAAAAATTATATTAATAATTTAAATTATATAAATTTTGAGGAAAAATAATTTTGACAAATAAATAAATTATCCTATCATAATTCTTATATATATCAAATATAAAATATAATAATTTTATTTAATCTAATCTTATTTATAATATTATTTTATCTTATCTTATCATATCTTATATATCAATCATGCCATACTATATAATAAAATTAAAAATAAAATATATCTACTTTTATATATATGAAAAAATGGATTGAGATAGAGCACTTTAAATACGTTTTTACTCCAATCTTATTTCTCTAAAAAAAAGTCAACCTTGTTCCAATTCAATTTCGATTTAAAAAAATTTGCTTGCTATCATATTAGGATGGATTAAAACTTGTTGAATACAAATTATTTTAGCATCTCTATTAATTGATACTTTTATTTTAAAATTTATCTAAATAAAAATAAAAAATGTGAATGGTAAAAAAACCAATTAGGAGTGTCACACGAACATTTTTATTAGCCTTTTTTTTTTTTTTTCACACAAAGTTAATTTAACTTCAAAAAACCATAAAAAAAAGGAAAAAACAAAAAAGAAAAAAAGAAAATGAAGCTCTTTGATACACAACATGACATTCTAAATGAGTTTAAAATATTAATATATTAAATTAAAATATTAAATAACAATTTTAAATTAAAAATAAAAACAATTAAGAGAAAAATAAAAAATAAACAAAGAAAAAAGAGAAAAAAGAAAAGAAAAGGGAAAAGAGAGATTATTGGGCTACCATATGAATATCTAAATTGAATTTAAAATATTAATATCTTAAAGTAAGTTATAAAATAATAACTTAATTAATATAATACATACATATAATTAATTTGATAATAAAATATAGATAATAAAAAAGTAAAAACTAAAAAATATTTTTAATAAATAATATCAAATTGCTATCACTAAAAAAATTATATAATATAAAAATATTCATTAAATATTAAAAAAAGGAAAAAATTAGTAAATAAAAAATAAAGCAAAAGACTTGACAAGTAACATAACTTAAATATAAAGTGGGTCACACAAAATTTTTTTTTAAATTTTAAAATATTTATTAAATATATAAAAAATAAAAAATGAAAAAAATAAAAAAGTAAATATGTAGCATACCCTTATATCAAATGAGTCTCATATAAAAATGAAATTTAAAATCTTAAAAAAATATTTATAAAAAAGAAAAAAAAAGAAAAATTAGTATAAAGTAGGTCTTACTTTTAAAAATTTTAAATAGAAAAAATTAAAAAATATTAAAAATTGGAAAAAGTAAATAAAAAAGCATTAAAAAGTTTTTCAAAAATTAAAAAAAAAAAGTGTCATGTGACACTTAAGTTAAGTTCTGTACAAAAACAAAATTTATCTAACGAATGAGTTTTAAAAAAATTGTTAAAAGAAAAGAAAAAAGAAAAAATTTGATAAAATGGATCCTGTTTTAAAAATTAAAAATTTTAAAAATATATTTACAAAATTTTTTAAAAAATAAAAATTTTTATAAAATTTGAGAAAAAAACTAAAAAAAAAAATCACATTGTGCCACGTGACACAAAAAAGGGTGGGGGGGAGAAGAAATGCTGTACATTAGTAAAATTTAAATAAATTTGCATGTAAATGAAGTGAAATAAGCCTGCATGATCATACTTTACTTTATATGCCCAAGAATATTTATAGGTAGCCTCAAATTTTGGATTTTTTTTTACTTGAAACAAATTTCACACATTTATGTTGAAATCCATGTGATATATTGAAATTTTAATTTATCAAATTCAAATATTAAAAAAAAATTGATTCATTGATAATTGAAGGAGTTAAGAATTATAAGTGATTGCTTGAACAAAAAGAAGAATGCTATCATATTGTATAGATTCGTAAATCTATAATTAGATACAGACTTGAGGAGTCACCACCAATTATTTATTAAAGTGTGATTGGTCACCTAATGAATCTATCCCTTTAACGAAGTTCTAAACTTAACTAAAGGTTCTTAAAAGAATAGGTTCCAATCTGCATTTCAAAACAAAATTCGAGAGTTTAGTTATGTATAAGAAAATTTATAGTACTCCCACAACGCTCATCTTAAGATGGTATCATTCAATTTTAAATTATCCTAACAATTATCTTGGTTCTAATAGTCTTTTATTTTAATGTTTAAATATTAAAAATAACTTATAAGATTTCTTCATCAATCTGATAGAATTCTTTAAAATATTTTTTCACCTCAAAAATATTCAAAAATCTTATTTGTTTCTTGAATAAGCTCCATCATCGAAAAAATTTAATCATTTATTTATTTTTTGTTAAATTTTTATTTTATTGAAAATATATCTAATTCTTTCACTGTTTGGATCAAAATTAGAAAGATTTTCTCACCTAAAATTTTTTTATATGATTATCTATTTACGATTACTAAGAATTTTATCTTCAAAATTTATTTTTATTTTTTATTTTATAAGTTTTATTTCTAAATTTTTTACCATTTGACCTAATTTAGAAATATCTTACAAGTTTTATTTTTAAATTTTTTACCGTTAGGGCCAAATTTAAAAATATCTTTCATAAACTTTAGTCTCCATTTATTCATCATTTATCCTTTAAAAAAGAAAAATAACATGATAATTATCTTTTGAAGTCTCATATAAATCCTTTCATCGTTTGGGTTAAATTTTAAAAAAAAATTTTACCTAAAAATCTTATGAAAATTCAATCAGTTGTGATTTTTCTTGAGATTTCATCTTTGAATAATCATCATATATTTTCATACCAAAATTTTTGAAAGTCATATTTTTAATTTTTAATTTAGAAAGGAATATAATTACTTTTATTAAAATTTCATCTAAATTATTCTACTATTTGAGTTAAATTTAGAAAAAAAATTTTATCTAGAGATTTTTTAAAAAATTTATCATTTAAAATTTTTAAGAATCATCATGAGAATAATTGTTAATTCGTTTTCAAAAATTTTATTAAATTTATTTAGATTTTTTATTTAAATTTGAAAAGAAATGTTAATTATTATTGTTGAAATTTTATCCAAATTTTTTCTCAATTTGGGTCAAATTTAGAAAAAAAAAAATGTCATATAAAAATTTTCTAGAAATTAATTATTTGTATTTCAAAATCTTATTAAAATTTTATTTTATATTTATTATAGTTTAAAATTAACTTCCCTAACAATTTTCCTAAAAAAATCAAATCAAATATTTAACAAATAAATAAATAATAAAAATTAAATGAAAAAAAATAAAAAAAATAATAATAACATAACACCATGGCTCGACTTGGTGGTTGGAACAAAACTCGATTGCAGGCACGAAATTGGCAGGAAAGGCTTGGGAAATAGTTTGGCTCGGCTTAAATGTGGGTTATTAGATTCTGGGATTGATCGTTGGAATCTAGGTAATTATGTTAGAATTTTGTCAAAAAATATAAACTTGATCAAAAAATTCAATCGATTTCTAAAAATTTCTAAAAATTTTGCAAAAAATTCATTTCTTGCGAATTTCAGTCTTTTGAATTTGTTTAACCCACTATCTTTCGTGAATTAAACTCAAAACTATTTCTAAAACAAAATTTTCACTCGAATCAAAACATCCAATTGCTACCAAACTCTTACTCTTACTTTTTCTTCTATTTTTCTTTTTAATTGCTTTTTAATTGTTGTGCCCTTTACAGGACACAATAAGAAGAATTTTAAATTGATTCCAACTCCAAAAATTAAGATTATTATGAAAAAAAAATTATCTTTGAAAAGTTTAATTTCAAATTTAATAATAATAAAATTACAAATCACTAGCCACTGCTTTTTAATTTATTGGCATTCATTCCTTTTTTTTTAAATTTTTTTAAAAAATAATTAGATAAATTTTAAAAAATTAGATAAATATAAGAAAATTAAATAAATACAATTAAAGATAAACAATAAGTAATATAAAATAAGTAATAAAATAAAATAAAAAGATAAATAAAAAATATATAGATAAACAAAATAAAAATATAATTTTGATAATTAAATTTAGATCAAATCTGAATTTAATTTAATTCAGACTTTGATCCTAAAATTAAATCAGACTCAATTAATTTAAAATTCACACTAAATTAAATGTCTTCAAATGCAATTTTCATCATTTCCACATTCGTTGAAAAAGCAATTATATATGGCATGTATTAGGTACTCCTGCCAAATTGGGGCGTGAACCTCCAATAGTTGAAATGGATTACCATTAAAAGAGAATTCTAAAAATTAGGTGTAAGTCACCTCTCTCTTATTATTAACAATTTTTTTATTGAAAAAAGTTGCCGGTGCTTTCCTCTTCTCAAATGGTTAAGTTGGCTTGGCTAAGTTATGTTTGTCTATTTGTCTGTAAATTGCCAATACTACTTTCAACTCTCGTTTGAACCCGTTGTTGGCCATAACAGGGATCTTTACTTTGAAGCAATTGGTTGTAAGAGTTTGTGTGGAATTTGAAGTCTTGATGAAAGTGTCTTTTTTAAGTGCTGTCTTGTATTGGGTTGATTGCATCTCAACTTTCCCAGTCCCACTAGTCTAGAAAGCAACAGAGTTTATCAAATCAAGTGCAACTTTGGTAGGGTGTAGGGATTCCTCTTGGCCGTACAAGAGGACAAATGGCAGGCAAGGGATGCGGCAATGCAACTGACCCGTGCCATTCCTCCTGTGGGCATCCAAACTATCTTTGTCGTCAGGACCTCAAGGCTCCAATCACAATCAGGATTCAGGGCACAAACTATTTTGGTGGTAGCCAGCCAGGCCCTGTCAAAAGGCCTCAGCACAGCCTTTAGATGGAGAAAACGGGATGGAAAGACTGAAGGCTTAAACTATTTCGTTGGTACTTATCAATGTGTTCTTAGCTTTATAGAAAATGATTCTTGTTCTTGGATAAACTCAATTGACTTCTGCTTCAAAGTCATGCCTGTCTCTTGTCTGATTTACTTCGTTAGTGATGCCTGTCTCTTGTCTGATTTACTTCATTAGTCACTAACACACCTATAACTTCGACCTTCATTTTTTTGAACACTTAAAAAATACGCCAATCATTCATCTATCTTTTTTGAACTTGAAAATAGAGAGCAGAATTTTGATGAAGATTTGAGGGTAATATATATATATATATATATATATTGGTAAAAAAAAAAAATCAAGAATAGATAGATTGTTCAATCTTACAGGACAGGATAAAATATATTATATCTGATAGTTTAAGACAGGTGACTGTAAGTCGTGCATTTGAGATGACCCTGATAAATAACCACAGGTAAGATTCGAACCTAAGATCTTTTCATTGAGAAGGACGAATCTAACCGATTGAACCAACAATTTGTTAGTAAAGGTAATATATATATATATATATATATATATATATATATATATAGACACACACACACAAACATGAGAAAGATTACCCCATTTGGGTTTATTTATATTTGTTGGTAATTCAAAATGTAGTATATCTTACATTAAATAAAAATATCATTTGTATGTGACTTAAAAAAATTTATTTAGTATTGGTTAAGTAATAGAGCAAAACTTTTGGAGTAGATCAAGCCATTTAAACTTACTAAGAATTTTTTTAATAGGTCAAATAATTTTAAAAGTCAAAGATTGAGCACTTAGGCATTTAAGCTTGTTTAGTAAATATATTTATTTTTTAATCTTTTACTTATTAAAATTTTGAAATAAAATAAATTAATATATTTTTTATTTTGAATAAGTTTGTTTGAACATACAAATGTGACTATACAAATTGTTATAATTTTTTGAATAAAAATTTGTGACTGCTCATATACAAATTGTCATAATTTTTAATAGAAATTTGTAATTATTTGTTTAGTATAAATATATCTTTTTACATAATAAATTTTATTGATTTTGATTTAAAGAGTTTTAAGATTTTGTTGTATCCTAAATCTGATAATTCGTGTTTTCGTGTCGTATCTCATATCATGTTTGACATGTGTAATGACATAAATTATTAAAATATAAACACGACGTAAATTATAAAGTGTTTAAATCCTATATATAAACACATTACATTTATTATATATGTTACATGCGACACATACGATTAACATGTATATAATTAATCTGTTTAAACATAACATGAATAAATATAAATGAAATGGATATACACGAATAGATATGACTAATATGAATATACACAAAAATAATAATTATATTAGTTTTTAGTATCAAATTCAAAATAATAAACTACTAAAGATTAAAGAACAAAATAATGATGCATAGGACTAGTATTAATATTTATATTATATTTATATTATTAATATAAAAATAATTTTATAATAATTATTAAATGAGTATCATAATTAAATAATGTTTAAAGTAATCTTTATATGGTATTAATTAGCTAATTAAGTATCATAATTAAAATATTAAAAATTAAAATAATCTTTATATGTTTAAATTAAATTAAAATAAATATAAAAAATATGTTAAATGTATTAAATATGTTAAATATGTACTCATATGATAATATTAAATTAAACATGTTTTTCATGCTGTGTCACGTACTAAATGTGTATCCGTATGATATTTTATTTAAACATGTTTTTCATGTCTTACACGTGTTTAAACGTGTTAACACGAATAAGATATGAATTGTATCATATCAAAATTTATATTGATACAAATAAATATGAAACACATTTTTTTAAAACACATATATAATTTTTTTAATATTATTTTCGTATCATATTACTGTGTCATATATGAAATTATTAGGTCTATTATATTCTATAAATATAATTATTTTTAAGATTGTGTTTTTTATGCTTCAAAATCATACTTTTTCTTTTCTATTATTTTTATTTTCTGAAAATTTTCTAACTGCTTCTTAAATTTAAAAATTCTTTTTTTTGACAAAGATCCAAATGAATCTGTCGTAGTCCATTGCAACCAGCACGGGCATATGCACCGCACAAAGAGGAGCACAAACAAGATAGGAAAGGAAAAGTTAAATCTCTGTGGATTGCAATGACCCATGCATGATATCAGGCCCATCGTTTTACTTTATCTTTGCCTCTTTTTGCCCTAGCTTTTTCGCTTCTTCCCAACCCACATGCATATAGAATGCGTTTAGCAATTATGTCATTCACTGTCCTCTTGCCCTTAGAGACAAACTATTTTTCTCTTTCGTTTCCACCCTCGCCACTTCTTTTTCTTCCTTTCTTCACGGGACTAACCTTTGTCACGCATCGGGAAAATTGGTGTTCTTTTGAAATTGTTGATTTTCCCAATGAAAAAAAACCACCTTCTTTTCATGAATCTTTGGTTCAAATGATAAAAGGAATTTATTTTTTATTATTTGGATTTAAATTTATTAAAAATTTAGGATAAATATTTTTTTTATAAATTTATTAAAATTTACACAAATAAATTCATTTAAATCAACTCTAAAAAATATGTTCGAGACAAAATCCCAAAACCCATGCTAATTAAATAAAAATTTAATAACATTCTTCTTTCTCTTTTATGATATATAAGTATAAATAAATGCTTTGGTTTGGACGATGATATAGTTTTTAAGCCTTTTGGCTTTAATTCTCGGCCCATTTTCCCAATAACAGGCACCGGAGATCGATGGCTATATAAATATCATCCATATTCCATGTAATATGTTTTTGCCTATTTTCTTAGCCAGAGATAATAAAGGGGTGCATGTTATGGATATCAAATTTTATCTGAAATATTTTTAACATAATTGATTTGGATTCATTTACGAATAAGAGCTAAAATTATTAATATAAGATTATTACATAAACTATTTAAGAGGATCATTTACAATCTATAAAGAGTCCACAAATTAGCCCATTTGAAGACTCAAAATCGATTCGAGTCAAATCTAGTAAAATTTGATCAACAAAGCTAAAATTAGTCAAACAAAGTCAAGATTACACAAAACTTAATCAAAATTGATAGAACCTGGGTTAATTCACAAAATTCACAACCTCATTGGAATCAATGTGGTTTAAAGTTAAAATTGTTGATTTTTAAAACACTAAAAACTTTTATGACACTTAAAGAATTACAAAATTATTAAAATGCCCTCTAGAGGTATTTTCGTAATTTGGTCTTCCTGAGCTCGATTTTCATGGAACTTTTTAGATATTAATTTCATAATATTTCATAATTTTTAGTGCATTTGAAATCACAATAGTACCTCGAGAGATATGAAATTACCAAAATACCCCATAGAGATATTTTCATAATTTGACTTTCTTGAGCTCAGATCTTCATTGAAACTTTTCAAATCTTAATGTCATACATGATTTTTGGTGCATTTAAAATCATAGCAATAACTTGGGAGGTGTGAAGTTACCAAAATATGCCTTAGGGGTATTTTCATAATTTGACCTTCTTGAGTTTGGTTTTCATGAAACTTTTTAGATATCAAGTTTATAATATTTCATATTTTTGATATTTTAAAATCTCAAAAATGAGTATGAAAACATTAATTTCTAAGAAAATAGTTTAAATACCGAAAATTTTGTACTAGGGATAAAATGATCTTTTCATTTAGTTTATGGGTTATGAAAATCCAACCTTTGTAGCGAATAATATGGCCCATTAGATCTCTTGTTAAATCTTGATCCAATTGCTAAAGATTGCTCCTTGAAAAAAAAAAGAAAGAACTTTGGCATTTGAATGAGATTTGATCCAAAGGCTTATTTTGATCTTTTAAAGATATTTGGGTGGATTTCTTCTTTACAAGAGAAAAAAAAAATGAGGGCTCTTGAAAAAAAAAAAAAGATAAAGGTTTTTGGAGTTTAAGGAGAATAGCTAAAAAACCTAAGAAAAGAATGAGTGGAGGATTAGTGGAAATGAAGGCAAGCAAGAAAGAAAGTCACATTTTTGGGAAAAGTTAGTAAAAAAGGTGACCTTTTTTTTTTTTTTCTTTTCTAGTTTGATCTTATACATATGAATACTATAAAAAATTTTGCATTTTCTCTTGCTTATATGGTTTCACATAAACGTAAAAAACTTTCTTCAAATTTTGGTGAGCTTTTAACAAATGATAGGAAATTGTAGAGTTCATAGTTTTTTAAAAAAGCTTTAGTTTAGGTTCATGGTGTAGAGATTTAAAGTTCTTTCTTTTGGCCTATATTCCTTTGGTTTACTATGAAATGAAGCTCTTTTAAAAACTTTGTCTTTTTCTTCTGTTAAAGCTTGTTTTTTTATTGTTGTTCTTATGTGCCACAGCATATAGAAACTTGAAGTTTCATCTTCATTTCCTTATTGATGGTTTTTTATTGCATGTGATATTTTGCAAGAGTTTATAGTCCTAATATGATGTTGGTTTTTTTTTTTTTTTTTAGCATAGCTATTATTTATAAGAAAGTTGGAACCTTTAAAACTTTTTCCCATTTACTAGTGGATTAGTATAGGAAAGGCATCTTTCTTTTTTTGTGAAAATGTAGCCTTGCTTTGCAAATTTTGAAAGCCAAAACGTGGGGACCAGGGGGATAAAGCAATTGGATTTTATGTTTTTCTTTTGTCCTGACATGAATAATAAAAAGTAAAATACTAGTTTAGAAAATCACTTTAGTTAGAATTTTGTGACAAATAAAATCTTTTTAAAATATAAGGCTTAAAATTTATTTCCAATAAAGTTTATTTCAATGTATGTTTGATTTTAATCATACCCATGCAATTTTTATGATTGTTTAAATTTAATTGTAAGTTTAATTTCATGCATTGTTAATTTCCTTATTGTTTGGATTCCTGTGCTCGTTTTAATTTAAGCTTTTGTACTTATATCCATGTTTGATATATTTTATTTTTCATTCAGTTTAAAGTTATTTATAATAATAATAATAATAATAATAATGATGATGATGATGATTTTAAAGAAAGAAGAAATATATACGAAATGAATATAAAAAATTTATTTTTAGAAGAACTATAAAAATGAGCTTATTCTAAAAGTTTGCCTAGATGTTAGAGACTTTAGAGAAGTTCATAAATTTTTAAACTTATCGAAAACCCTAAACTCATTTTAAATTTATAAAGATTTGCATGAAAACCTTTTATGAAGTAATCTATTCCTAGATGCTGCCTATATGTTAGAGTATTTAGGAAATTTTATTTCATTAAGAATTTTCATACATTTTCAAACTCAAAATAAATTCGTTTTGTTAAAACTACGATTATGAAAATACAAAATAATAAAAATAATAGGATGAGATTTTAAATATAAAAATTCACACTCAAACTCTGCCTAGATATTAAAGAATCCAGGTGGTCTCTTTATATTTGAAAATCTTATTCTTAAATTTATAATTTATCATCATCTGTATTTAACTCTTTTTTTTTTTGGAATAATGTCTACATTCATAATTCATATATGTTTGTTGATATTAATTATATTATTCATTTATTTACTGCATTCAAAAGTTTTCTTAAAAATTTTTAGTTTTGAACAAATAAAATTAAAATAGCATTCCGTGAAATATAATTGTTGGTGCTCTACCTAAATATTAGAGAATCATCAATGATTATCATTTACAAAGAATGCTATTTTATTATTTTAGAATGAATGTTATTATAAATCTTGAATGAAAATACTATTTTTGAATTCTACCTTTAAGTCTTTAAGTCTAAAACTATGAAGGTATTTCTTTAGTTTGAAGATTTTTATAATATTCCTAAATAAAGATTTTTAAAACTAATATTATTTTTTAAAAACAAAGGGAATTATAATTAAATTTCATATAAAAATCATTTTTGTCCAACATTACAAGTAGCACATGATTAATTGGTACCGTTTCTATAGGCGTTGTGGGGTGCTAATCCTTCTTTATGCACAATCGACTTTTGAACCTAATTTTATTTTCATAGACCAAAATTGTCTTTTTAATAAACTCATTGTTTTTATTAAAAAGATAAAATTTTTAGGTGGCCAATCACACCTTAAAAAAGATTGGTGGTGACTCTTCATATTTTTCACAATTTTTAAAATTTATGTTTAGTGATCGAGTTTCTAGACCGATACGTTATGATAGCTTGGCGATTCCACTAGCGACATTTTGAAGGTTAAGCTAAAAATTTTAATTATACGCTACTAAATATTTTGTATTCAATTTGTTTAATTTGCTATTTAATTTAATTACCTTTATTTTAACATCTTAAAAAATAAAAATATAGAAGTTAATAAATAAAATAAATTGTATGTTAGTTATTACTTTGCTTTGATTTGATGTTGTGATTTATTTATATTATTTTGATTAATAAATCACTTTGCACATATTTGCTTATTCATTTACATGCATGAGTTCTAGACTCAGGCTTTATTCTATTAGGAGGAAGTAAAGTAGCTATGCTATTATGAGGTGATAACCTCTGCATTTGCTAGTAAAACACTTTCACTCAGATTGAACTTTTTATGTTAGTAGCCTATAATGAATGAGGATCAGGAAACCTTACTAGTCTATAATGGATGATGGTGTGAAGAATAGTTTGAGAACTTTTAGACATATAAATCCTAACCCAGCATATCGTGAGCCATAAGGATATAACCTTAGATGGAGCTATATTATTTTTTTTAGATTATACTCTAAACTAGGACACGTGAGAGCATTCATTTTAACTTGATTATTACCTTAATTTATTTTGATTTTTTTTTGCTTTATGATCATGCATCAACATAAACATCAACATATAGGATGTGTTTGTTAATGTACCAAGAAGTCAGGAGATTTTAGGTTTTCTTATGAAACACCATTATATTGTCCTTAGCTTCAAAGCTGAACATATATGAAAATGTCAATAAGGTGATAATTCAATCATAAAAAATCCAAAGAAGAAAGGAAGATTATCTAAAAAATTTTAGAAAAAAATCTTTACTAGAAAAAATCATATTGAAGGTTCAACAAAATGATATCTCTAAGCTAATCGAGATTTGGCACCATGTAGCAATACCCAAGAAAATGGCCTTCGAGGAAAAATATGATCATATTGCTTCACTCCTTGAGGTGCCTAAGGAGGACTAGTTGATTGGAGCTTTGCTTTAGTTTTGGGGCTCTGCTTATAGATGTTTCATGATCAATTAAATTAATATGATGCCAACAATCAAAGAATATTCTGCTTTATTATGGTTGCACCTTTCTGATCTAGATAAGATTTATTATCGAGGTCATAAACTTAGATTCCAAAGAAAATTTACCCACACGATAGAAATGTCCCCTTTGGTGGTAAGAAAGCATATCCAAAGAAAATGTAAAAGCGAATACATTCTATAAGAAATCTTGAGCAATTACATTGTTAAATACTTAGAGGATGAATAAGGCATGAGAATGATAGCTTTGACAATTTATGGTTTAATCATTTTTTCAAAGGTCCTAGGGCACATTGAGATGTCAGTAATACACTTTTTTGAACAAGTGGACAATGAAATGAATCATGTCCCATCCATATTGGCAGAAACTTTTTGATCATTTAATCATTGCAGACGAAATGGAGGACGTTTAATAGGGTGTGCACAACTACTTTTATATTTGGACAAAAAGTCACCTTCAGCATCCTGTAGGTAAATTTTACCCCATTTACAATAAGAAGAGGAGGCCCACTAAATAATTTTATAATATTGAATGGCCAGAATCAAAGCTTAAGGAAGAATGGTTATTGGTTTTGCAAAATCTCACCAATGCTCAAATTATATGAAGGGCCCCATGGATGCCACAAGAAGCCATCTTGTACAAATGTGGTGATAAGCCATGGGTTCCACTCTTAGGACCATGAGAAGGCATAAGTTATGCTCTAGCTATGGTTTATAAATAATTAAGGTTAAAACAATTTCTACCACTGACTCATAGGCTTTAAGAATTGGAATTTTCTTTTAAGGAACCAGAATTTCTTGAAAAATGAAAAAATTTATCAAAAAAGTGAAAGCAAACTCAAAAAGTAGATTGTGAAAGATATACAAACAAAGAAAATGCCTGAATATCTAGTATAGAGAAAGCAATGTGTCTAAAATAGTGTTATGCCCATAGAAAAAAAATCATGCCCGCAAAAAAAAAACTCATTAGAAAGGGGTTATTGAAAAAGTGAATGTTGTAAAATGTAAGTTGGAAGAAGAGAAGGAAACATAAGAGATTGAAAATGAGAGACTACAACAAAAGATTAAGGAATGAAAGTTCAAAATTGAAGAGGACGAAGGAAAATTTTGAAGGCTTGAAAGAGAACGAGAAAAAATGTCTAAAAATACACATAAATTTGTCGTGTCAGTGATCTCTTAGCTTAAAGACATAAAAAAAAAATATTGAACGACTTTAGTCTAAGTTACAGTACAAGAAAAATGAGCTTATTTAGTTTATGAAAAAAAAATGCTTCAAAAACTCATGGATGGCTTGAAACAACAAATATGCTATCAACATGAAGCCAATCAAATCCTAAAGGAAGATAGAGATAAATTTAAGCTTAAAATTGAGAAAGCCCAATATTGGAAAGATGAATATTTGCTAGAGGAGTCTCAAGCCATTCATCTAGTAGATAAATAAGAGAAGTTAGATATAAAGTGAGAGACATAGCCTAAGAAGCTAAGTAAGTAAATGAAAAAGGTGTATTTAGGACAGTATAGTCAGTGTTTGGCTAATTTTTTAGAAAGTACTTACAAGCAATACAAGCATGTAGGGCACTTTTTTTTAGAATCTTAATATTATGGTGTAAGAAATCTTTAATAGGGTATTGTAATGAACTCAATGTTAAAGTAGAAGTTTTTCAATAATATAACATAGTAAAACCAAATTTGTCATGTTGTGGTTCAAAGCTTAACTTGAAATCTTTTGCAAGTATAAGCACATCTATTGCTTTCACATATTCATGCATCATATACGTGTTCTATTTGATGTTAGTGGTGTTGAAAGATTAACTTTTAAGGGTATTTCTATTTTAATACACTAAATTTAAATTTTGACACTAATAAAAGAGGTTTTCCTTATTCAGCTTGGCTTTTGTATTTTATTATGGCATTGTGTAAATAGATATTTTAAGAAAAATAGCACGATAATTTTTTGTTTAAAAATTATTTCAAATAAAAACCTTGCATACTTTGATTTCTAAATTATGAGGATAAGGCCAAAAATTGGCTTACGAGTCTTCAAACAATTGATAATCATCATTGGAATGGATTTAATTCAAAAATCATTTTTTTGCCAATTGCTTTTAGATCCATTATTTTGAAAAGCACAAGTTTGAGACTTAGAAACTAAATTTTCATGGTACCTAAAAGATGAGTTTCTATATAGGCAATGAACAAAAGAGGTCAATTTTGAAAATTCATTTTGAATTTTAACAACCAAGCAAGATACTTTTACAAATTTTTAATTGGTAACTTAATGTGTGTCAAAATTTATCAATATGATTGAACCATCCAAATTCTTTCAACAACCATAGACATAAAAAATGCTTGAACCTTCTCTCTTATGTAACTTATGTTCCACATCTTAAGGTATATTGACCAAAATAAGCAAAAATCCTTCTCATCTAAAATAATTTATTTTATACATAAATACCTTTTCTCTCATTCTACCAGATAGTTTAAAACTAAAATGAGCATTTTTGTGACTTTTATGATCAAATTTTAGGATATCCCATATAGCTTAATCTTCTCCATCATAAAAATCTTGTGTGGAGATCAAGATGGGGCATCAATCATGCAAAAATAATTGATGGTTATAACATAAAAATAAAAAAAATCTTTTATCTTTTTTTTCAAATAATTTGCTCTTCTAACTAAGTGATCATGTTTGAAATAATGAATGGTCATATTTTTCTATCGTTCACATATAGAAAAATTATCCATTTGCTACCAATTTGAACTTATTAAATTTCTTGTTTCAAAAAGAACCTTGGCCAATGATCATCTTTTACTTTAGAAAGCAAAATAATGATATCTTCAAGAGCCCAACTTCAAGAAAAGTGTTTGATATTGATAACGTCTAATGTGCTATTTGAAGATGATAGCCTGGGGTAAAAAGTGAATGAAGCAATAGTTAGAATCTCAAGAAGACAAAATTTAAGAAAAAAGAGAGTTGAAGTAAAATATTTCTAACAAAAAAAACCAAAAAAAAAAGATGAATCAAAGATGAAGAATGACTCATGATTGAAAATCCAAAAAGAGCAATTTGAGTTGAAGGAAGGATCTAAGTTAAAACTTGAAAAAGTGGCTTAGATGTAAAGGAATACCAATTTATAGGGGGCAATGCCGAGTACAACAACTCAAAAAGATCAATGGCATCAATTGAATAAGTTTTTAAGAGAAAAAATTTTGGAATGTTGTTCTTGATTGTCTAAATGTTCATTGTCTAAATATGATTTGTTCATTAAAAAAATAAAAAAAAGTAAAAAAAAAAAGATATGCATATCAGAAATGAGAGTTTGATGTGAAAAGTAAATAAAGCTTTAGTTAGAATCCTAAGTAAAAAAAAAAAAAGAGATAGAATTCATGAATGAATGTTTCCAATATAAATAAAAAAAGAAAAAAAAAAGAGAAAGAATAAAGAAAGAAAGGCATGCACCTTGAAGATAAGAGTTTGAGGCGAAAAGTGAATAAGTTTTCAGTCCCAAGTAAAAAAAAGAGATAAAATTCAAGAAAACAGAAAGTTGAAGTCAAATGTTTCAAAAAAAATAAAGAAAAAAAGACATACACATCAAAGATGAGAGTTAGGGCCAAAAAGTGAATAAAGCTTCAGTTAAAATACAAAGTAAATAAGAGAAATAGAATTCAAGAAAAAATAATGCTAAAGTTGAAGTCAAATGCTTCCAAAAAAAGAAAAAGCCAGAACGAAAGACACATGACTTTTTGTCCAGAAAATACTCCATAAGATCCTTGGCCTAAGTACCCCAAATAATATCTTGTAAGCCTATTTATCCATTTTTTTCAAAACCATGAACCTTGGCCTATATTACATACCTTGAAAAGTCCTTTATGATCAAATATGGACACTTGAATTGAAAAGCTATGTCCTTGAAAATTTGTATTTACCCATTATTTGATAAGATTTTACTAAGTTCTTCATTATTAGAAAATATAGCTCTAAGGTAAAAATCCAAAAGGGCGGTTTAGAGCTAGAGCCACTCTTGAAACCTTAAAAGAATTATAGAGTTTTAAAGTTCTATTCAAAATAAAAAGTCACGATGCATAAGCTTTTGAAGGATAAGTACCTATTAAAAATTTTGTATCTTACCAAAGTGTGAAAATAAAAAATAGCCTTTTTCTCTTCTTAAATCTTTTTGAAAAATAATGATTAGTTTCAATATACATTGAAGTATCATTTTTCAATAACAAAAAAATATTTTAGAAAATTTATCTCTTTTGTGAGCTGAAGAGAAATCCTTGTAACCTTTATCGAACTTTCCTTGAAATATGCCCACAGTGGACAATTAAATTGGCAATCACCCCATCCATAAGCATTCCAAATAGTAATCATCGAGCTTTCTTTGAAATATGCCCATTAGTGAAAAAATTGAATTGTCAATCACACTATCCACGAGCGTTCCAAATAGTGGTCATCAATTTGCAAGAGATTTGAGAGTTATATGTTTTTAACTTTTCTCATTGATTTGAAAACATTTCATGTGAGGCAATTTTGTGATTACTTTAAAAAAGTTTGGAGATTAGTTGAGCATATTGTTCAAGAAATTGAGATCATTTTTGGTAAAAAGTAAACATTGAAAATTTAAAGTGAGACTTTCAAAAAAGAAAAAGAAAAAAATCACATTTGTATCACTTGCGCTAACATGTGCATCATAAGAAAGACATTTGAGTTGCATATTGCAAAAATAAAAAGAGTTCGTATTCGCATCATTTGCACTTATATATGCATCATCAAAAAAATATTTTGATTTATATGTTGTAAAAAAAAAAACTCTTCACATTCACATCACTTGTGTTCACATTTACGTTAGATCTGTATGCTATAAAAAAAAAGAGACAGTTACAATTGCATCATTGCATCCGTATCATAAAAAATGTTTGTAAAGGCATCTATATAAAAGGGTAAAATATTTACATTTATAACACTTGCATGTGTATCATGAGGAAAGATATTCGCATTCGCATTCGCATCTACATCATGAAAAAGACATTTACAGTTGTATCATTTATAAAAGACATTGGCATTTACATCATCTGTATCATAACCAAGACATTCGCACTTGCATCTTAAGAAAGGTATTTACATTTGCATCATTGCATCCACATTATAAGAGGGATTTGTAAGGTCATCTGCATGAAAAGAATGGTAACACTTGTATTGAGGTAACCTTTAGGTTTTGAAAAAGTGGAGCTAATCATAGATTTAAAATTGATATGATCAAGAAATGCATGGTATAAACTATTGATTGCATATCTACCATTCAAGCTTATTTTAGTAATCACATGTATTGCATACATTTCTCTTGATAAACGATGTTATAGGTTTTCATAAGAGGATATTAAGTGATATTAGAGTGTTATTTCTCAGGTTTCTCTTACATCGAGAAGAAACTTTTTCTTTATCTTTTTAATTATTGGTGCTATCTTGATCATCTTTATCTTTTTGATCATTGGTGTTGTCCCAGTCACTTCTATTTTTTAACCATTGGTGTTATTTCAATCATCTTTTATTTTTTGACCATTGGTGTTGTCTTGATCATCTTACTTTCTGATCATTAGTGTTGTTTCAATCATCTTTATATTTTTGACTGTTATCTTTATCTTCTTAATTATTGGTGTTATCTCGATCATTTTATCTTCTTGATCGTTGGTGTTGTCTTGGTCATCTTTATTTTTTTGACTGTTAGTGTTATCCCGATCATCTTACTTCTCGACCATTGGTGTTATCCCAATCATTTTATCTTTTTGACTATTGGTGTTGTCTCGATAATCTTTATCTTTTTGATCATTGGTGTTGTCTCGATCATCTTTATTTTTTGACTATTGGTGTTGTTTGAGTCACTTCTATTTTTCAATCATTGAAAGAAGGTCTCAGTCAATTTTATCTTATCAATTGTTGGTGTTATTTCAGTCATCTTTATCTTTTTGACTGTTGGTGTTGTCCCAGTCATCTTTATCTTTTCGATTGTTGGTGTTGTTCCGATTATCTTTATCTTTCTAACTATTGGTTCCCAACTGTTGGTGTTGTCTCAATCATCTTATCTTTTTGACCATTGGTGTTGTCTTAGTCATTTTTATCTTCTCGACCGTTGGTATTATCTTAGTCATTTTTACCTCATGAATGTTGATGTTATCACGATCATTTTTTTTTACTTACAATGTTGTCTCACTTATATTTGTTTTCTCAACTGTTGGTGTTGTCTTAGCCATCTTTATTTTTTTTGACCTATAGTGTTGTCTCAGTTACTTTTATTTATTGACCTACAGTGTTGCATTGATCATATTTATTTTTTTGATCATTGGTGTTGTCTTGATCATCTTTATTTTTTGACCTGTGGTGTTTTCAGGTCATATTCATTTTCCTGACCGTTGGTGTTATTCCGATCATTTTTATTTTTTTTGACTTATGATGTTGTCTCAATCATATTTGTTTTTCAACTTGTGTGTTTTCTCAATCATCTTTATTTTTTCAACTTGTAGTAATATCCTAGTCATCTTTATTTTTTGACTTGTAGTGTTATCTCGATCGTATTTTTTTTTACTTGCAGTGTTGTTCAGGTTAACTTTATTTTTTAGCCTGTGGTGTTGTCCTGATCATTTTTATCTTCTCGACTATTGGTATTGTTCTGATCATCTTTACTTTCTGGCTGTTGGTGTTATCACAATCGTATTTATCTTCTCGACCATTGGTGTTGTCCCGACCATTTTTATTTTCCTAATCGTTAGTGTTGTTCTAGTCATCTTCATCTTCTCGACTGTTGGTGTTGTCCCAACCATCTTATTTTATTGATCATTATTATTGTCTCGGTCATCTTTACCTCTTGACAGTAGATGTTGTCTTGATCATTTTTTTTTACCTGCAATGTTATCTTGATCATATTTATTTTTGAACTTGTGGTGTTGTCCTAATCATATTTATTTTTTTGACTATTGGTGTTGTACCAGTCATCTTTAATTTTTTAACTTGTGTTATTGTCCCATCCATATTTATTTTTTTGACTTGTAGTATTGTTTCGATCATCTTTATTTTTCCAACTTGTAATGATGTCCTAGTCGTCTTTATCTTGTTGATCGTTAGTGCTATTCCAGTGATATTTACTTCTCGTCCGTTAGTGTTGTCCTAGTCATCTTTATTTTTTTTATCATTGATGTTGTTTTGGTCATCTTATTTTCTTGACTATTGTGTTGTCCTGGTCATTTTATCTTTTCGATCGTTACTTTTGTCACAATCATCTTTATCTTTTTTACCGTTGGTGTTATTTCAGTCATTTTTACCTTTTAACCGTTGGTGTTATCTTAGTCATCTTTATTTTTTCAATCTGTGATGTCATCCTAATCATCTTGATTTTTCTAACCTATGGTGTTATCTCGGTTATCTTTATTTTTTAACTTACGATATTGTTTTGGTCATATTTTTTTTTTGACCTGTGGTATTGTCTCGTCATTTTTATTTTTCCAACTTGTAGTGTTATTCCGATCATATTTATCTTTTCGACCATTGGTGTTGTCTCAATCATCTTTTTCTTCTGATTATTGGTGTTGTCCTGGTCATCTTATTTTTGATTGTTGGTGTTATCCTAGTTATCTTATATTTTCGACCGTTGATGTTGTCTTGGTCATCTTTATCTTCTCGACTATTGATATTGTCTTAGTCATCTTTATATTTTTGGCTTGTGATCATCTTTATTTTTCAACCTGCAGTGTCTAATCATCTTTTTTTTTTTCAACTTGAGGTGTTGTCCTAGTCACATTTGTTTTCTTCACCATTGATGTTGTCCAGGTAATCTTTATTTTTTTGATTTGCAGTATTATCCTGATCATGTTTATTTTTTCAACTTGTAGTGATGTCCTGGTCATTCTTTATTTAAAAAAAAAATGAAAAAACACAAAAAAAAGGAAAGAAGGGAACTAGGGTTCTCTTTTTCACTTGAAAGCATCATTCGGACAAAATTATCATCTATGTCTTTGTATTATTTTTGATTATCAAAAATATGCAAAGAAGGGTAGCTGTAAACACCTAATTTTATCCGAAACATTTTTAACATGATTAATCTGAGCTTATTTGTGAATAGAGGCTAGAACCATTAATATAGGATCATTATGTAAACCATTTAGAAAGACCATTTACAACCCATAAAGAGCCTACAAATTAGCTCATTTGGGAACCTAAAGTCATTTCGAGTTAAATCTGGTCATACTTGATCAATAAAGTTAAAATTAGTCAAACAAAGTCAAAATTGCATTAAACTTAGTCAAAATGGATAAAACCCAGGTTAATTCTCAAAATTCACAACTGAATTGTAATTAATGTGGTTTAAAGTTAAAATTGGTGATTTTTAAAACACTAAAACTTTTTATGGCATTTAGGAAATTACAAAATTACTAAATGCCCTTTTATGGGTATTTTCGTAATTTGGCCTTCCCGAGCTTGGATTTTCATGAAACTTTTCAAATATCAATTTATAATATTTCATGACTTTTGGTGTTTTAAAATCCCAAAAATGACTATAGGAACATTGATTTATAAGAAAATGGCTTAAATATCGAAAACTTTGTACTAAGGGTAAAATGATCTTTTCATTTAGTTTAAGAGCTATAAAAATTTAATCTTTGTAGTGAATAATATAGACCATTAGATCTCATATTGAATCTTGATCCAAATGTTAAAGATTGCTCCTTGAAATAAAAATAAAAAAAGAAAGAACTTTGGCCTTTGAATGAGATATGATCCAAAGGCCTATTTTTAATCTTTTAAAGATATTTTCACAAATTTCTTCTTTACAAGAGAAGAAAAAAAAGGGGGTTTTAAAAAAAGAAGAAGAAGGTTTTTAGAGTATAGGGAGAGTAGTCGAAAAACCAAAGAAAAGAAAGTGGTAGAGGATTAGTGGAAAAGAAGGCAAGCAAAAAGGAAAGTCATGTTTGTGGTAGAAGTTAGTAAAAAAAGTGACTTTTTTTCTTTTCTACCTTGATCTTATACATGTGAATATTATAAAAAATTATGCATTTTCTCTTTGCTCATATGGTTTCACATAAAAATGGAAACCTTTCTTCAAGTTTCGGTGAGTTTTTAACAAATGATAGGAAAGGGTGGAGTTCATAACTTTTTAAAAAACTTTAGTTTAGATTCATGGTGTGGAGATTTAAAGTTCTTTCTTTTGGCCTATATTCCTTTAGTTTACTATGAAATGAAGCTCTTTTAAAAACCTTTTCTTTTTCTTCTTTTAAAGTTTTTTTTAATTATTGTTTTTATGTGCCAACGACATATAGAAACTTGAAGCTTCATATTCATTTCCTTATTGATAGTTTCTCATTGCATGTGATATTTTAGAAAAGTTTAAGTCCTAATATGATCTTGGGATTTTTTTTTTTTGACATAGCTATTATTTATAAGAAAGTTGGAACTTTTAAACTTTTTCCTATTTACTAGTTTTTCTTTTTTGCGAAAATGCAACGATACATTGTAAACATTAAAATCCAAAATGTGGGGGCCAAAGGGATAAAGCAATTGGATTTTTGTTTCCTTTTTGGTCCTGACATGAATAATAAAAAAAAGAATACTAGTTTAGAAAATCATTTTAGTTCGAATTTTGTGACAAATAAAATTTTAAAAAAAATATAAGGCTCAAAGTTTTTCTCCAATAAAGTTTATTTTTATGTATGTTTGATTTTAATCATACCCATGCAATTTTTATAATTGTTTAAATTTAATAGTAAGTGTCATAACATATAGATCTGTAAATCTATAGTTAGATTTAACAAAATAGATAGAGTCACCACCAATCTTTTTTTACTAGGTTTGATTGACCATCTTATGAATTTATCCTCTTAAAGAGCTCCTAAGCTTGATTAAGGGTCCCTAAAAGAATAGGTTCGGGTCTACAAACTAGAATAAGGTTCGAGAGTTCGATTACATATGGGGAAGGTTATAGCACCCCCATATGCCCATCCAAAGGATGGTACCATTTTATTTTACATTTATCATACCGTTTTGAGTCTAATGGTTTCAAATTTTTATGTTAAATATTGAAAATAATTTATAAGATTTATCCATCAATCTGGTAGAGCTTTTAAAAATATTTTCTCACCTAAAGAGTATTCAAGGATCCCATTTAATTTTTTAAAGAGGCTCCGTCTTCGAAAAAGATTTAATTATTTAATATATTTTTTTTGTTAAAAGTACATCTAATTATTCCATCATTTGAGCTAAATTAAAAATATTTTCTTGTTATGAATTTCTAAATTCTCCACCATTTAGGCCTATTTAGAAATTTTTTTATTTTTTTATTTCTAATTTTTTCACCATTTGGGACAATTTAGAAATATTTTTTTTTCGAAATTTCTTAAATTTTTCATCATTTGGGCCTAGTTAGAAATTCTTTTTATTTCTTTTTTTTTTTAAAAGAAAATAATATGACAATTATTTTTATTGAAATTTCATTTAAATTATTCTACAATTTGAGACAAATTTAAAGAAAATTTCTCACCTAGAGATTTCTTAAAAATTTACCATTTGAAATTTCTACGAATCTCATCCTTGGATAATTATCAAATATTTTCAACCCAATTTTTATTTTTTTTATATTTTATATTTTTTGGATTGAAAATAAATATTAATTATTGTTATTAAAACTTTATCTAAATTATTCAATAATTCGGGACAAATTTAAACAAAATTTCTCACATAGGAAATTTATAAAAATTTACCATTTGAAATTTCAATAAATTTCATCATTAGATAATTAATATTTATTCTCAAAATTTATTTTTATTTTATTTTATTATTTTAAAATTTTTTTATTATTTTTTACAAAAAAGCTAAAAATAATCAAACACATGAATAAATAATAAAAAAATACTAGAAAAATGGAACGGCTCTACTGAATAGCTTTGGCGCGGCTCGAAAGTGTGGCTTGGGGTGTGGCTCGGCTTGGCTCAACTGTAAAAACTGGCAGAGACGCGGGTCGCAGAAGCGGATTGACGTGCGGGTTGGGTCGGGTCACCCGCTAGAAAATGTGTGGATCTTGGGATTTATTTAAATGACAAAACGATGTCGTTTTAGGGCGATATAAAAAGCAAAAATTTCTATTTTTTCCTTCAGATTTCCTTTTCCTTTCCCTTTCCTCTTCCTTTTTCTCTCTTCTTTTCTCTTCTAACCTAAAAATTCGATTGAATATCTCATTAAAAACTGGGAACAACGTCGAAAACTGGAAAATATCATTGAAAATATCAAGTTTGGCCAAAAATTTCATCTGAATTTGGATTTTTCCAAAAAGTTCCTAGAAACAAATTGTCAAAAATTTCAAAAAATTCCTAAAAATTCTAAAATTGCTTCTGCTATTCTAAATACCTTTTTTTTTTTTTTTGCTTTTGTTTTTTTTGTTTTTTTTTTTTTGTTTTTCTTCTGTTTTTATGTCAATTTATAGGACCTAACAAAGTGTTCCTGATTAACCAAGAATTCACCATTAACCAAACTTTTGTATTACCACAAAAATATTATATTTATCTAATAGAAATTGAAACCAACTTCAACTCTTCCACCATCCATTCATGGCACATTTTTTATTTATCACCTAGAAAACTAATAATAAATCTAATAAAATAAAAATACAAAAAACAGATGAATCAATAAAAAAATGAAGATTAATCATCAGTCCAATAAAACCAAAAAATAATAAAATAAAAGAATGGCTAATTGGCCTGGTAACCTAGGCCCTATTTAGTTAGGCCCAATGGGCTTGGCTCGGACCAAGTAAGGTGTCTACAGTTGCCCTGTTTAGCATATTTTTTGTGAAACAAGAATTGTGCAAAGATGTAGACACCCAATCAAGACTCAACTCGACATTTCTCTTGTTTTTATTATTTTTTTAATTAAATAAAGCTTCTCTAAACAGAGGCTCAATAACTTCGAGAAAAATATATGCTCCTCTAAATAGAGGCACCATAACGTTGAAGAATAAATGCTCCTCTAAACAGAGGCACCACAACTTTGAAAAATACATGCTCATCAACAATCACGTGTAGAAGAGTCATGGATTAGATATGATGAAATTTGTAATGAAAACTCAAAGATTCACAATTTGAGTTTGAAAATTAAAGGTTTAGATTCACAAGTACGCTTTAGCTTCACAAGAATTCACTGAAATTTTATTCTTAAAATTTTAATTTCTTAATAATTCAAATTTGTAAGATTTCAAAATTCGCATTTGCAAATAGCAAGACTCGTATCCATATTCAAAGAGTCTCATTCAAATTTTGGAGATTCACATCCAAAAGTTTAAAGCTTATTATTTAAGTTCAAAAATTCACATTTGACAAATTTGGGGTTCACATCCAAAAAGTTAAAGCTTTTTTGTTTGAATTTTGGCGATTCACATCCAAAAATTTAAAACTTCTCATTCAGGTTCAAAGGCTCACATGCAATAAGTCTTAGAGTTTTATATCTAAAATCTCAAAGGTTCTCATTTGAAGATTTCTTAAAGATTGTCATTTATGACGCAAAGATTCTCATTTAGGGATTTATTAAAGATTCTCATTTAAGACTCAAAGATTCTTATTTGAGGATTCATAATTTTATCTTAAAAGACTTCATCAAAATATTCAAAATTCTTTTTCAGATGACTTTCAAACTTTTATCAAAATCAGAATTTTGTATGTAATGAATGTCATGATCAATGATGCAAATGCTTTCTTAATGACGCAAATGCAACAATCTAGATCTTTTAATTTTACAAATGTTATATTGTCAATCATGATTCAAATGTTTACTGCATAATGCAAATGCATAGCCAAACCAAAGTTTCAAATATTCTCCAAACAATAATGCAAACATAATGCATTTAATGTAGATGTCCATGTCATGAAATTTTAATTAATTATGGTAATATGGTTCTCAAGACTCCACCATCTCTCATTTTTCTTTTCCAACATCTCAGCACTAACCATTTAGAACAAGTTTCATCAATTGATATTTGATTGTAATTCATAAGCCTTTTGGCACTAGCAATTTCAGAACAAATTTCATCAATTAATCTATACTATTTTCATCACAATTCATAGGCTTCTCAACACTAGCAATTTCAGAACAAATTTCATCCATTGATCTATATTATGTTTATCAATTGACCATAACTTACAAGTTATGTCAACCAATCCATCACAATATTCATTATTTGATCACACCATGTGTCTTTTCAAATCATCTTTTCAAGTTTTTGCACTCTTCATTTTTTGTTTCCTATTATCCTGGATTTCTTTTTAAAGGAATACAAGAATCTTTTATGCACATTATCATTTATTCATCATCATTTTAATTTTTGACAATTATAATGCAATCAAATATTTTCTTAATTTATTTTGGGATGCAACAATAAGGGAGCACAAGGTGAATTAGGAGAAAGGTAATCAATGAGAAACGAGTTTGGTACAAAAACAAATGGGGAAAGAAATAAGTTGGATACATGTCATTGGGATGAATGGTATATCCAAACAATGAATATTTAGATAATTCTAAACATTAATCCATAATTCTTTTTCAAAAACTCATTCCATTGACTTTTGAGATCATTTTTAGCTTATTGAACATTGCTCCAACTTTGAGGGATCTTTAAATGTCTTTGACCTTCCTTCATATGAACTGTTTATTCAACTCTCAGCTCATAGATTTTTCTACCCAAATCGCCCTTTCAAGTTTTCAATTTGAGTATTCTTTTTCTCTCTTTTCCACTTTTTTTCTTTTTTCCTTTTTCTTTTCTTGTTTTTTCTTTTTTTTTTTCCCCACCTATAGTAATATCTCTCACACATCTATCTCTAAAGTAATGTAGCATGATTTCGTTGTTCCATAACAAGCATACCTTAGCTCAACATATGATCATTCAATTTCAGTACTCACATTTGATCCAAATGGATTTTTAAAAGTTGTAACATAGGCCATAGTGAGGGATCATAAAAAAATGGATAAAATAGGCTCAAAACATGTGTTTAAAGGGTTTAAAACCAAAAGATCATTTCTCATCACTTGATACAACTTGGCATTTTACCCCATTTCACTTCATTTCACTACTTTTTTCTTTTTTATCTTATTTCTCATAAAAAAGACTCTCATTACTTTGTCCCAAATCATTTGTGGCATTCATTTTTTTTTCTCTTGCTTTTCTCATTTTTACTTTCTTTCTTTGAGACCTTTTGCGATCTTTTACCTCTTTTTCTTTTCAAAAATTACCCAATGTGGATGGTGATCCTTGATTAGGGTTCTTTAGAAAAAGAAATCATAATAGGCTTAAAGGGGTAGCAATGAATGGTTTTTCAAATGGTGAAAGAAAAATGGCCATTTTTCATCTCAAATGTGAATACTTTCCTTAAACATCATCTATTGAACAAAAATAAGATCATGGATTCTGATAAAAGACTGCACATCTTCAAGATATATTTATTTTATATTTGCTAGTAGTTGGCTTCTTTTGCTCTAATAGTCTCCTTAGATCAATGTAATGAGTTCTCAAAATTAAATCTTAAAATTATTGTTATCATTGTCTAAACATTCATCATTTGAAATTTGAGAAAGGGAATAAAAAAAATGTGGCAAATAATAAAGCATGAAATAATGACTTGGATGAAAGAGAAAATGTAATGAAATACATTAACTTATCTTTTATTGAAATGATAACAAGTGAAATCCTATTGCATAAAAGAAATCCTAACATTACTCTAAAAGAAATCATAAAATAGCAAGCAGCTTCCAACCAGCCTTAACATCTTTCTCAAAATTATGCCCCTGTGCAATCAAGTGAAGGATTTTTATTGACATTTTGCCCCTCTGATTCGTCAAAGCTCACTATGCCTTTCTGGATCAAACTTTGCACTTTATGTTTGAAAGTAGGGTAGGTTTCAATAGAATGACCTATATCCTATTATGATAATCACACGTTGCATTAGCATTGTACCACTTTGGATATGATGACTTTAATGGTTCTAGAATAATTAGAGATACCAAGTTGTTCTTAATTAGTTCTGGGAATAACTTAGTGTAAGTCATGGGGATAAGGTCAATATGTGCCCTTTCTTAGTTATCTTGAGATCTTTTTAAACCCTTTACATGGTTGTTAGGCTTTGAAGCTAATGTAGGTACTTGAAAGGATGATTGTGGGTAAGTTGGTTGTGGATATAGTTGGTAAAGGTAAAGTGAGATATTGTTCATAGTAGGATAGTACGGAGAGTAACCTTGTGGTGGATAGGGTTGATATCCCTTGAACTGTTTGTCAAAGTTCATGGCTTGAGCTTCAATCTTTTTTTTTTTTTCTGGCACCTTCTTGGTTTCCCCTCCTTTTAACTTGCCATTTTTAATGGCATTCTCAATGATTTCGCTTAAGATCACCATATTGATAAAATTATTTGTTGCATTCCCTATCATCTTTTCATAATAGAAAGATTTTAAAGCGTTAACAAACAACACTGTAGTTACTTTTTTAATCAAAGGAGGCTACACCTGAAAAGCAATATCCCTCTATTTTTAGGCATATTCCTTGAATGATTCAGTCACTTTCTTTTTTATATTCTAAAAATAAAATCGATCAAGGGCAAAGTCTATAATATGTCGATACTGATTAATGAAGGTATGAGTCATATCACTCTAAGAATTAATACGGGTCTTATCTAGCTAGATATACTATCTAGTAGTAAAGCCCATAAGGCTATTTTAGAATACATGCATCAATAGCTTATCATTAGTAGCATGGGCAGCTATTTTTCAACAGTATATGGTAATGTGGGTCTTTGGACACTTCGTACCATCATACTTTTTAAACTTTGAAACCTTAAATTTTAGAGGAATAACTATATCTGAAACTAAACAGAGCCTAGCTGCATCCACTAAACCATAAAAACTAACTTTTTCCACTGCTCATAGTCTTTTTTCTAAAAAGTTCATCTTCTATTCAACTTTTGAGGCTTCTAAAGTCTTCTTCTCCTTAAGCTTCAACTATTGTTCTTTTCTGGATTATCTAAATTAGGAATTGGTATTGGTTCTATTGCTTTCTCGATAAATGCAAGATTTACATAACTCTGATACTATCTTGGATTTGAAGCTGATGACATTCTAAGGTATGTGTATTTTACAGGATAGGTGAACTATTATGTTGGTGGATCTTACGGGGTTAGGCTTGATATGGCTCAAAACCATGAGGGTACAGTAGGTCATCCACCTTTTATGATGGATGGTCTTGTTGGTTAGTACTTTTTTTATACCTTTTCCCTTGTTTAACTTATTCAATGCCTCTAAAATCCTATTTAACTTACCTTTTAGCTGCTTTTGAGCTTTCTCTATCCTCTCGAGATGGTTGAAATTTTCTTATTCTATCTGTCTGACTCGAGCCCTTGTATTGTATTAGTGAGTTGAGTGTGTAGGATTCGTGGTTGGTGGAGCTATCCTTAAATTTGAGTATCATAAATTATGATCAGAAATGTTATGCTTTACGCATGATAAGTTGATGTATGAATGAAATGTACATTTTCATAGATGAAATATAATATGAAAATGATACAAATACATAATGTTATATATGACAATGAAAATGATGCATGACATGATAATGCAAATACACTAAGTCAAACAAACAAAATGGTTAGATCACAAACCAGTTTTTCTTGTGTCTTAATTTCATGTTACATCTATCATTAGGTAAGAAGGGCTCTATCTTAGGGCTGGCCTCTTAGGAGTGAACTATATGCAGGGTTAGGTGATTTTGACCACTAAAGATTTTCAAATTTTTTCTTACATCATAGTCTATCATAGACTAGTAAGGCATTTTAATCCTCACCCATCATAGGCTACCAACGGAAAGGATTCAATTTGAGTGGGAGTATTTCACTAGCCATTATAGAGATTATCATCTCACAAGAGCGTAGGTACTTTACTTCTTTCTAAAAGGGACGGAGCCCGTGTATAGAGCTCATGTAATGCAAATGTATGTGATAGTGTGTGTGAAGGAACATATAGGTTTCATGCCCTAAAAATAAAAGACAAGACAAAACAATAAAATGTTAGTAAATAGATAACACAAATCATTTCAATTTAAAACCATTAGACCAAATGATAGGATAAATTTAAAAGTTTATGGCTTAACTCTCTATGGCTGTCCCCAACGGAGTCGCCAAACTGTCATAACATATAGATCTATAAATCTATAGCTAAATTTAACAAAATGGATGGAGTCACCATCAATCTTTTTTTAACTAGGTGTGATTAGCAACCTTATGAATCTATTATCTTAAGGAGCTCCTTAGCTTGACTAAGGGTCCCTAAAAGAGTAGGTTCGGGTTTACAAACCAGAATAAGGTTCGGGAGTTCAGTTACATATGGGTAAGGTTATAGCATCCCACATGCCCATCCAAAGGATGGTACCATTTTATTTTAAATTTATCCTAAGGTCTTGAGTTTAATGGTTTCAAATTTTTATGTTAAATATTAGAAATAATTTTTAAGATTCTTCCATCAATCTGGTAGAACTCTTAAAAATATTTTTTACCTCAAGAGTATTTAATGATCCCATTTGATTTCTTGAAGAGGCTCCATCTTCGAAAAAAGATTTAATTATTTAATATATTTTTATTAAAAATACATCTAATTATTCTACCATTTAGGCCAAATTAAAAATATTTTATTGTTTTGAATTTCTAAATTCTCCACCATTTGTGCATATTTAGAAATTCTTTTTGTTTTTTTTATTTCTAAATTTTTCACGATTTAGGCTTATTTAAAAATTTTTTTATTTCTCTTTTTTTTTTTAAAAGAAAATAATATGACAATTATTTTTATTGAAATTTTATTTAAATTATTCCACAATTTAGGACAAATTTAAAGAAAATTTCTCACCTAGAGATTTCTTAAAAATTTATTATTTGAAATTTCTAAGAATCTCATCCTTGAATAATTATCAAATATTTTCAACCCGATTTTTATTTTTTTATATTTTATATTTTTTGGATTGGAAATAAATATTAATCATCGTTATTAAAACTTTATCTAAATTATTCTACCATTTGAAATAAATTTAGACAAAATTTCTCACCTAGGAATTTTATAGAAATTAACCATTTGAAATTTCAATAAATTCCATCATTGGATAATTAATATTTATTCTCAAAATTTATTATTTATTATTTTATTATTTTCAAAAATTTTTTTATTATTTTTTACAAAAAAGCTAAAAATAATCTAACACATAAATAAAAAATAATAACAAAAATAACAAAAAAATAGAACAGCTCGGCTGAATAGCTTCAACGTGGCTCAGTTTTAGAAATAAAAAGAGGCTCAAAAGTGCGGCTTAGGATGTGGCTCGGCTCTGCTCAACTGTAGAAACCGATAGGGACGCGAGTTGTAGAAGTAGGTTGATGCACGGGTCGGGTCATCCATTAGAAAGCTCACGGATCCTGGGATTTATTTAAACGACAAAATGACATCGTTTTGGGGTGATATAAAAGGCAAAAATTTATGTTTTTCCCTTCAGATTTCCCCTTCCCATTTCTCTCATATTCCTTTTTCTCTTTTGCTCTCTCTTTTAACCTAGAAATTTGATTGAATATTTTACCAAAAATTGAGAAATAGCACCAAAAACTGGAAAATATTGCCAAAAAAATTCAAGTTTGGCCGAAAATTTTGTTGAAATTTGGATTTTTCTAAAAAATTCCCAGAAAAAAAATTGCCAAAAATTTCAAAAAAATTTTAAAAATTCTAAAATTGTTTTTTCTATTCTAAACACCTTTTTTTTTTTTTTTTTTTTGCTTCTGTTCTCTCTATTTCTCTTTTGTGTTTTTCTTCTGTTTTTATGTTAATTTATAGGACCTAGCAGTAGTGTTCCTGATTAACCAGGAATTCATCATTAACTAGACTTTTGTATTACCACAAAAACATCATATTTATCTAATAAAAATTGAAACCAACTTCAACTCTGCCACCATCCATTCATGGCACATTTTTTATTTATCACCTAAAAAACTAATAATAAATCTAATAAAATAAAAATACAAAAAACAGATGCATCAACAAAAAAAGAAAGATTAATCATCAACCCAATAAAACCAAAAAATAATAAAATAAAAAGAATGACCAATTGGGCCTGATAACTTAGGTCTTATTGACTTAGGCATAATGGGCTTGGGTCGGACCAATTATGGTGTCTACAATAAGTTTAATTTCATGCATTGTTAATTTTCTTATTGTTTGGATTCCCATGCTTGTTTTAATTTAAGCTATCATACTTAAATCCATATTTGATATATTTTATTTTTCATGCAGTTTAAAGTTATGCATAATAATAATAATAATAATAATAATAATAATAATAATAATAATAATAATAATAATAATAATAATAATCATAATAATGATGATGATGATGATGATTTTGAAGAAAGAAGAAATATATACGAAATATATAAGAATATAAAAATTTCATTTTTAGAAGAACTATAAAAATGAGTTTGTTCCAAAAGTCTACCTAGATGTTAAGATTTTTAGAGAAGTTCATAAAATTTTAAACTTATAGAAAACTCTAAGCTCGTTTTAAATTTTTAAGGATTTGCATGAAAACCTTTTATGAAGTAATATATTCTCGAATACTGCTTAGGTATTGGAGTATTTAGAAAATTTTATTTCATTAAGAATTTTTATACATTTCCACAACTCAAAATAAATTCATTTTGTTAAAACCACAATTATAAAAATAAAAAATAATAAAAATAATAGGATGGAATTTTAAATATAAAAATTCACATCTAATTCTGCCTAAATGTTGGAAAGTCGATGTGGTCTTTTTATATTTAAAAACCTGATTCTTAAATTCATAATTTGTCATCATTTGCATATAACTTTTTTTTTTAGCCTAATGTGCACATTCATAATTCATATATGTTTGTTGATATTAATTATATTATTCATTTTTTACTGCATTAAAAAATTTTCTTAAAAATTTTTAGTTTTGAGCAAATAAAATTAAAATAGCATTCTGTGAATTATAATTGTTGGTATTTACCTAGATGTTGGAAAGTCATCAATGATTATCATTTACAAAGAATGTTATTTTATTATTTTAGAAGGAATATTATTATAAATCTTAAATGAAAAAACTATCTTTGAATTTTATTTTTATGTCCGAGACTTTGAAGGTATTTCTTTAATTTAAATATTTTCGTAATATTCTTAAATAAAGATTTTTAAAACTAATTTTATTCTTAAAAAGAATGGGAATTGTAATTAAATTTCATATGAAAACCATTTTTATCCAAAATTACAAATAGTGCATTATTAATTGATACCAACTTTATGGTCGCTGTAGGGTACTAATCTTTTTTCACGTATAATTGACTCTCAAACTTGATTCTGTTTTCATAGACCAAAATTATTTTTTTAATAAACTCGTTATTTTTGTTAAAAAGATAAAATTTTTGGATGGTCAATCACACCATAAAAAAAATTGATGGTGACTCCCCATGTTTTTTATAATTTTAAATTTTTACGTTTAGCAATTGAGTCTTCAGACTGATACATTATGATATGTGCAACTTCATTAATTTCATTTAGCTATCAATCGTATTCATGAAAATATTTTAATTATATTAAGATATAGTATATTTAAGGGTGATTTTTCGTATTGAATTTAATATTGAGTAATATCGATTGTTTTCATTGGTTTTGACTCATTTAAGTGAATTTCGATAGATTAATTTATTTCAATCGGTACGTGAATGAAAAATATATATTTTTAATTTTTAATTTTTTTTGTTTAAATATTTTTAACTTAATTAAAATAAAATTAATTGACAAAATAACTCTTAAAAGTTGGATTTCCATATTTTTTACTCTAATTTATTTCTTTTATATTTTTTTTCAAATCAAAATTCATAAGTATTTAATTTCTTTCAAGAAAGTAATTATGCTTCCTCTTTAAAATTTAACAATTATGAAGCTAATGTTAATTTTTTTTATCTCTTTATTTTTATCTTAATATTTATATGAAAAAAAAATACTCATTTAAATATCATATGATCAAATTAAGTGTTTAAAACTATTATGATAAATTAATTAAATTATTTTTTATACTTTTAAATATATTTATCTAATTTTTGAATATATTGCATATTTATTTTTATGGATTATTAGTAGTATTATTATGTATGAATTTATATATTTATATATATTTATATTAAATTAAAAAATTCAAAATAATATACTAAAATAACAAATATTGATATATATCAATTTAAAAAAAATTAAAATATTATCTAAGACGATATTAACGACTTTGTGGATAAGTGAGTAGTAAATCTCAAATATTCTCGTGAATATGCTTGTTATTTAGAAATTACACGCTAGTCATGTTTGAATAATTTCGTCAAATTTCATATCCGCATGCTTGGGCTGTAAAATTTGGTTTCAGAAACCCAGCAGAAAGAATATTTTTGGTAGTGGCAAACAACACATACATTTTGCGTACAATGCTATGATAACTGTTGAAACTTGATACACGAAGCAATGACTTGATAGAAGTGCCCGACTCTAACCAAAAGTGGTCCGGTGAAATTTAGTAACTACGATTGTACTTAGTTTCGGATAGGCCAACCACGTTTCTTTAAACTCGGATGGACGAGAGATCAGTATAGCCACCTTCCTATCCTATTTCCTATGCAGTTAAAATTTCATACTTGACCCCAGCATTTAATTTTATTTTGGTTAGTATAACCACTTTTTAAAAGGTGGCATCCAACCTCTTTTTAGATTCCTGACAGATCATGAATATATATATATATGTATGTTTGTATGTATGTAAGGTCAAAATCAATAATTCAATACCCCTCCAAATGAATCCAATTTTAATTAACTAAGAAACATGGGTAAGTGCTTCTTGTATACCTTACCTTGGCAGATTGCACAAACCAAGATTATTTTGATCAACCATCCGATGTTGTTTCCTCTTCACACAAACCCACCAAATTCATTACAGGGTCACCATTCAGGATCTTGTGTGCTCGTTATTAAATGTTGTACTGCCTTAGTTGAGCAGATACATAAAGAAGTTGAATGGTTAAAAAATTTATTATATAAAACATTTTTATGGTCTAAATCAATTTTTTCAATTTCTACTTGATGTGATAGTGAAACAACTCTAATAAAGTTATGTAGCCAAGTATATAATAGAAAGTCTAGATATATTAGATTAAGACATAACTGTGTTCAATAATTAATTTTAGATGGAGTGATCATTATAAATTATGTGAGGTTAAGTGAAGACTTGGAGAATTCTTTAACCAAAAGTTTTTCAAGAGAATTAATAAAAAAAAGACTTCAATAGGGATGGGGTTCAAGCTTATAAAGTAAAGTCACCAATGATGAAAACTTGACTCAATGATTGGTATGATATCAAGTTTTGAGTTCAATAAGATAAAGTACATGATTTGTATGACTGCAAGCACTATAATAAATTTATAATTTCATCCAAGGTAAAGTGCTAGGTACCTATAATGGTAAAAGAAAGATGATTAATACACCTTTAATAGCCTCATAATATAAATATGTTAGAGTGTTAGAGTTATGGGAACACTCTTGATGGGAGCTCTCTATACGAGTGTGAAGTGTAGTCACTTCTAGAAGTTCAAGAACTTGGCTCTAATAGTACTCATGAAAAAAGGATGCAAATGTCATAGGTCGAGACTCCAGCTTTAGATTTATATAGCTCTTAGGCTCGAGAATAGACTCGTCTAGCACCTAAGATTAGCCTAACACTTGAACTAGTGCTTAGGCACTCAGTATTCTAAGACCAATCACCCAAGCTACTATTAAACAAGGCTGCACATAAAATTGTTTTATGAAAGGCTAAAAAGAAACAAGAGAGACAAGGTAAGAGTAAACTTATTACTTCAAGTTGTGGTGTACATCATAAAGGTAGGGGAACCCTTTATTTATAGTTGAAACCTCCTTACATCTATGGCTGAGAATAATCCTATCTAATGGCTCATAGAAAGTCCAAAGATTATAAGAGATTACAATGGAGAGTTCAAAATTCTAAGGACTTTATCAGAAAGGAGTTTGAACCTGGTGGGACTTTTCCTTCAGTAGTGCCCAAGCTTGGATCTATTTTGCCCATGCTTGGGCTCACATCTATGCCCATGCCTAGGTTTTTCTAAAAGCTACCAAATCGGATCCACTAGCCTGGGCTTTTAGAGCCTGATTCTATGCTCATGCACCCTTTTCGGCTCATGGTCCTACCCTCAAGACCTTTTTTAAACTCTTGGGTCTGGTTTTTCTCGCAAACTATGACATTTTCCCCCCACTAATTCTAGCAACGCCTTTATTGCTATATGGATGTTGTGCTTAGATTATACGCTCTTGTGCACATTGATTTCGTTTATTGCCTTATGAACCAATTTTCTCACGTTTCGATCCCATACCGAACAATTATTTTGTTGGTCTCTATTATTCTCGATTAGAATATCATCAACACTATGCTGCACTGGTCTTTTTTGCTTAAGCTATAGATGCTTTCTTTGCTTTTTCTAAGTCATCCATTGCACACTCCTTTTGAAGGGATTTGGCTACACCTTAGGACTCATGCTGTGGCACTTTGTTGCCATTTTTTGCTTAGCTTTTGGAGAGGTCCCAACCTACTGATAAAATCGAATAGCATTGAGCCACATCACCTTAGGCTCCTTCTAGTGCTCAAACCACTGCTACTCTTATTTTTTAAAAACTTCTATGCCTGTTCGATGGCTTGAAGCTTTGCATGCTTCGAGCACTCCGTGGCCCTTTACGGATCGACACAAAAAGCTACTCAAGGGCTTTCGCTCTTTATCCCTATCGACAGCTCTGTCAGCTTTGCAAAATCTGGCCTTGTTAATAGCCCCTTTTATCTATGAGAAACTATCACTTGTGTTTCCCCTACTATTGTCTTTACTCTTAAACTTTAGAGACTTGGTGTACTCAAACTCGATAATTGATCGGCAACAGCAGTGGCCAGACTTAACTCTTACATGGCTTTCTGTTACAGCTCGATCTTTACCCATGGCTTCAAACTATCTATGAAATAAAATAGAGCCTTCTCCTAGCTCATACTCGAGATCATAAGTAACAACTTTAAGAACTCACTATAGTAATTTCAAGCTCTTCCCCTTTGAGTAAGCCTATAGAGCTTACCTCGAGCCTAATCTTCTATATACTTTAGCTTGAACTACTATCTAAGCTTCTCTATAAATTAGTCTCATATGGTGATTACTCATTCACCATGCCTGACGCTGTTGTCCCTGTGGCACCATTACAAAAGACCATTACTATTAAAAAGCATAGTAGTTGAGCTTACCTTATTATCATCTGTTGTCCTAACCACTTGAAAGTATTATTCTATGCCCCACACAAAGTTGTCCACATCTTTGGTTGGGCAACTTCCCACGAATGATTTCGATTTAGGCACTTTAACCTTGGGTCCTAGCCCCATACTAGAAACCACGGTAGCTCACAATGTAGCATAATCAACCCTTAACCTCTATAGCTCTTTTTGTAAGGTTGTATCATAGCCTCTAGCACCTTATTTCGCTGCGTGAGCACGTCTATTACCTCGTTCAAGGATTTTTTTCTGTCCTCAAACTTGTTCCTTAATTCTGCAACGATCACCTTGCATTTCTATAGACGGGTGTCCAAAGACATCATCATATCTCTCGAACTAGTCTTTCTTTCATTTCCTGTAGGTGGGCACTCTTCAAGGCCCTCGTTTTAGCCTTTTGCTTGATTTTTTCTAGCCATGCTACAGCTTTAAACATAAATTGTCAATCACGAATAAACATAACAAAAAGATTACCTCAACATTCTATGACACTTCAGTGACCCGATCTTGGTTCCAACAAATCAGCATAACACACACTATTACGCATCAGTTTACACACTGGCTTAGCATGCCTGACACTTCTGGTTAGGCACCAGTCTATACACTTGCACAGTATGCCCAAAACACCTATTGCACCACAGTAATAATTTATTTAGCACTTGTTTTACAATTCAGCACACCTACACCTCGTACACTAAGACGCGTTTCACCATTACAACAATCTAGGAAGCCCACACCATACAATAAAATGCCTATACCAAAATGTCTAAACCTTTTTTAGGCTAACTTTGATTATAGCAGCACTTTGCAGTGATCACCTTATTTGGACCAATTTTTATTTTGGTTTGCACTGGTTTCTAATCACCTACTTCAGTCTGTACCAAGCTTTAATACCATCTATCATGAGCTAAAATTCTAGCTCCAGGCTCGTATGACTTTTTGGCCTTAAGAATGGACTTATTCGATGCCTAAGATCAGCCTAACACTCTGACCAGTGCTTGGCCACTTAGTATTCCAAGGCCAGTTGCCTAAGCTGCTACTAAACAAGACTACATATAAACTATTTGATGGAAGGCTAAAGAGAAACAAGAGAGATAAGGCTAGAGTAAACTTGTATTATTCTAAGTTGTGGTGTCTATCATGAGGGTCGGGAAACCCTTTATTTATAGTTAAGGCCTCCTTACATTTATAGGTGAAATTAATCTTATCTAATGGTTCGTAAAGAGTCCAAAGATTATAAGAGATTACAATGGAAACATAAAATTTCAAAGGATTTTATCATAAAAGAGTTTGAACTAGGTAAGACTTTTCCTTTAATAATGCCACACTTGGGCCCCTCTTTGGGCCTGCATCTGGATTTGTTTTGCCTGTGCCCTTGCTTGGGTCTATCTATAAGCTGCCAAATCGAATCCTCTGGCTTGAGGTCCTATATCTCATTTTTACACCCGCTTACCCATTTTGGGTCATAGTCCCACCCCCAAGATCTCAATTGAACCTCAGGGCTTATTATCTTTTGTGTTCTGACTAGGTCTTGCTTGACTTAGAACTACTCCCTATCTTAGAAAAAACCCTTGGTCTCGGTTATTTCCATGGGTCGTGACATAAACATATGGCCATAAAAATGTCACTATATATCAAGTATTCATTGGGTGTTAAAATCATTGTGTGACAAGTTCAGTTAACCAAATGGAATAGTTAGTTCAAAGCATAATCTGCCATGCGATTTTGGTTAACTTTAACTTATTTGTACTAAGTGAAGGTTCAAATCGAAAGATATATTCATTTATACAATTGATTTTTCAAATCATCAGAAATATGAAATTATTTTGAAAATGGTAAGAGATTGTTAGAGATTTTCAAAATAAAGTATGGGAAATAATTCCACATTGAAAAAAGAACATATAAGATAATATCATTTAAATTAAGAGAAGTGGACGTCCAATGTAGCTGGACTTAAATCACTAAAGTGCAAAAATGCACCATGGGCTTGGATTTTCCAACTTGTTTAGTCTTGCAATAACTAAATAATTAATATATATTAGTTAATATTTAATTAATGACACTTGGCATTTGGAACCGAACATGCTGTAAATAAAATATTATTTTATTTAAAATTTAATTTTATTAAGTGTCTAAAATTAAGTTTATCCAAAATAGAAAATAGATAAGAACAGACAGTTAAGTCTATACAAAACAAACAGATAAGCCTATTTAAAGAGATAGTTTTGATTGTTAAAAAACAGATAGTTTAAAGAGATAGTTTTGATTGTTAAAAAATAGATAGTTTTTGTCTATTCAAAATAGACAATAATGTCTATAGAATAAAGAAATACTTAGGTCATGTTTGGTGTGTAGGATGATTGATGGGATAGATGATAATTATCCTATATTATGTTTGGTTTATATTTAAAGAAAGGGATAAGCTTACAAGAAGGATTAATCATCCTTTTCGTGTAGGATGATTCAGTCTTCCCAAAGTGTGGGATTGAACTTATATTTTCAATTATCCCTTAAAAATTACATCAATAATTTAAATTATATAAACTTTGAGGAAGGATAATTTTGACTAATAAATAAATTATCCTATCCTAATCCTTGCACACACCAAACACAAGATAGGATTACGTTATTTAATCTATTCTTATTTATAATTTCATCTTATCTTATCCTATCATAATCTTGTGTAACAAAACATCTTTAATTGATTATATAAGATCCTTTAAGTTTTTGAAAAAATACAAAAATAATTTGCAAGACTTTCCCTTTTTCTTCAAACAAACTTTGAATTTCTTTTTTAAAGTTTTTGTGGTAGAAAATCCTTATAAAAGTGTAATGATCTTGTGATATGCCGATGAATGCTCGGTGGATTGATTTTGTTAGTGCAAAATGCAATCAGTCTCTGGGTTTCATTGTATTATCAAGGCTTATCACCTACAACCTTTTTGCACACTTACTAGCAAATAATATAGTAAGGGTGAATAAAACTTTAAGGAAAATAACACCGTTAAGTCTTGAAACCTTTCCTCAAAATTTCAAATTTATTAGAAATAATAATTTTAGATTTTTAGATTTTATTCTAACAATTGTTGTTTCCATCACAGAATTAGTGGCCATTTCAGGTTTGTGGCTGATCGAATTGTAACATATATATGAGTAAAAACTTTATTATAGCTATGGAATTTGTATAAACAATAAGCTTTTTGTTTCACCAAATGAAATTTAAAAAAAGAAAAAGAGTGATCCAAGGGGACATTTGGAACTTAGTATAAACAATAAGCTTGTAATCTTGAATATGGACTTTTCTCTGTCATTCTTGGTTAAAACAAGTATAGTTTTGTTTTTGTTTTCAAAAGTTATTGTGTCTCTGTAGCTGATTATTCTATAATTGATTGCAATAGTTAATTTCCCAAAAAATTAAGGCTACTAGCAATGACGGATCTTGATAGTTAATTTTAAAATAAGCAATTAATATTATACTGAATATTAATTTTTTTCATTAATGTATCCTCTTTCATATATATATATATGATAGTGGGAAAAAATTTAACATAAAATTAAAATTATAGAGTACAAGGAGAGAAATTGTAATTGATATAAAAAAACATATTTGATACTTGATTTTAGTTTTAGAGTCTCATGAAAAAATAAAAAAAGTCAACTTGACTTTTAGTAAATTGACATGTGATTTAATTTTTATAAAAAATCTATTGATTTTCAATTTAATTTGTAAGTAATGATTGATTGGTATAATAAATAGACAAATAATTATATGATTTTAGTCTTTTTAAATTACAATGTGTAAAAGTAAGTTAAAGGCAGCCTAAAAAAATAAAATCAACATGTTTGGTTTAAGGATGAATTTAATTTATTTAATATATTTATTGTAGACACCTAATTTTGTCTAGATTGATTGAAATGAATCTAATTTGTATATGTATGTCGAATTTAAACTTATTGGAATATTTTGATCATATCTATTGTTTATATAGTACAATTATTATATATATTATTTCATTAATTAGTTTAAAAAAAAAGTAAAAAAATAGAAAAATAAAAACAAAACAAAAAGCTTGAAAATTTTGAATGATCAAAATTCAAGCATTTTGATTGCTGAATTTTTTTTTTTGGATCACCCACCCTATCACTACCTAACTTGGCAGCACAAAAATCAGCCTTAAAGTCTTATCCAAATCCTAAGAAATTAGGGATTTCATCCCAAATTAGCTCTTTAAATTGAGCCTAAAAAAAATCATTGGAGAAGGGGCAATTGGGAGGCCATTTTTTTAAGGACAATAACACATTGCCTAAATCGTCCACACACATGACCAACACCATCTCTATCACCATGCCAGAATACAAAGACAACCTAACTTGAATCACCCCTTCCTCCACCATCTCAAAACCAACCTTGCCAAAACCCATCACTAGACCCCCATTTGCCCAACACCAACTCCACTTGTGCCATTGCCATAATCCTTCCCCCGACCTCCACAAAACTTTTGCCTAGCACTAGCCTTGCCAGTCCCTTTTCTAGCAAACTCTAGCCTTTTCCCAGTCACGACAAGCCTGTAAGAGCACTAGCTTAGCTCACCAACACACTCGAGCCTCATCAGCCTTTCACCACATCTGACCTAAATCGAGCCCCAACACCACTAAAGAGAATCTCACCTAGACAACCCTACACTAAACAAACAAAATCTTTAGCAAAAAAAAATAATAAAAATGAACATATTTGAATGAAAGGATTAGCAACATCAAACAAGGAAACAAAAAAAGGGTCATTTTTAACCAAAATTTAGGCTTCGATTTACCCCATTTAAGTTCGTTTTTTAGAAAATGGGGTCAAATTTTTGTTTAGTAGAAGGAAAATAGTTAACAGGGATTTTTGGGATTTTTTTAACTGCCCTTAACGACGGTTGATGATAGCGGGGGGATGGTAAGGACAGTAGCAGCTGGCCTACTTTCTGGCTTGTAGGTTGGGAGAATTTTTTGGTTGTCTAAAGGTTTTTTTTTTTTAAGAGAAATGGTTGAAATGATTTTAAAAAAAAGTTTGGTTGATATCTATATATAAACAAAATGACATCGTTTTATTCCAAGAAGATCCGTGTCAACCCGACTCGAACCAATAGTCTGCGCACTCGACTCAAGACTTAGCTTGTTGCTTCATCCTATAGATTGGTGCAATTGAGCCGAAATTGAACTGTAAAGAATTGAACTAGATCGTGGTGTACCATTGTTAAATCGAGCTAAACCATTTCTAAATCAGGATTAGACCATTGTTGTTGACTGGCATTGACTCGCATTGATTGGCGTTTACTCCATGTTGACTTGATGTTGATTAGTGAAAATTGGTTTTTTAAATTATTTATTCCATTATTTATTTTTTGGTGTTATTTTAGTATTTTTAATTTATAATGTATAGTACCTTAAAATAGATATAATAATAAATATAATATAATAAATATAAAAATTTGGAATAAAAAAATAAATAATGAAAAATAAACAAAATATGATAAAATAACAATAAAGTCACAAGTAGTGATTTTATTAAAAATATTCACGCAAAGAAATTTTTTAAAATATTTTAAAAGTTTACAAATGATTTAGAAATTTTCAAGTATAAAAAAAATTATTAATAAAAAATAAAGTCACAAGTAGTAATTTTTTAAAAAATTTACCAAAGTATTGGGAATATTTTTGAGAATTTTTCTAATAAAATAAATAAATTACAAAATAATAATAAAGTCATAGGTGGTGATTTTATTGAAAACATTCATATAAAGGAATTTTTTAAAATATTCAAAAAGTGTTAGAAATATTTAAAAATTTTTCAAGCAAAAAATATTTTTTATAGGATAAAGATAAAGTCATAATTGGTAATTTTATCAAAATTCCTAAATAAGAGATTTTCTTCAAATAGTCTAAAAGTGTTAGAAATATTTTGAAATTTTGGTTAATAAAATTTTTATTTACCTTAATAATAATATAATGAATAAATAATCATTTCAAAGTAGATTAAAATTCTCATCGACCATAAAATGAAGAGGAAATCAAAAGTGGTGATTTTCATCCAAATTTTTTAGAATCATACCAAAAGTGTTCGTATAAAGAGAATTATAATTTACATGGAAAATATTAATAAACCCAACAAGGGAGCTCCTTCAAGGAAATAAGTGATTTTTTTGAATACTCTTGAAGTGAAAAAATTTCTTAAATTATACTAAAAGTTTCAAAAGCAACTTAGAAATATTTCAATATTCAAATAATGAAAATAAAAGATAAAAATGATAAAGTAATAAGTAAAATGCTATTTGAACAAGACCAATTTAAGATTAATTAGTATTATCTTCGGACAGGCACTGTAAGGTTGTTATAACCTTTCCGATACTCCCTAACTTAGCTCTACAACATAGATGAAAACTTATCATTTTTACTAAATCTTAATTGAATTGAGGATTTATTTAAAAGGGGTAATTTTGACTTGTGGCCAATCACACATAAATAAAAAAGATTTGTAGCAACTATTTGATTTTTACATTTAGCGATCGAGTCCTCAGATCGATACGTCATTATAACTTAGTGACTCCATTGAGGATTTAAGAGAGTCAAACCAAAAATTAATTGTATATGAACTTAAAATCTTGGTTGAATAGTCTAGTTTTGTTTATTCATTTATTTTACTAATTTATTTGCCTGATTATTTTCTTGTTTGTTTATTTATTTGAAATATGTTTAAAAATCTATTCCTTCACACATTGCATGTGCATATAAAACTTGAGCTCTAGACTCGGCTATCCTTCTTAAGATAGGGTAGAGTACTTATACTCTTATAAGGTGTTAACCTCAAGAATGACAAGTGAAATATTCTTATTTAAATTGAAACCTTTTCGCTTGTAACCTGTCATGGATTAGGATCGAAGTGCCTTACTAGTTTAGCATGGATGACAATGAGAAATAATTTGAGAACCTTTTAGCCTATATCAAATCTTAAACCCTGCATATAGTGAATCTTAAGGGTCCAACTTTAGGATAGAGCCATGTTCTTCCCTTTTGTAGAAAACCCAAATTTTGGTCACATACCTTTTGTTTTACATAAGTTGTGGACTAACTTGTTTTGTCTTTTTCATTATTTATATTGTATGCTAACTTTATTTTTGTTTGATACTCTTTTTTTTCATAAATCATGTTAACATCAATAGGTTTGCATTTATTTATTTATTTGTTTATTTATCTATTTTCATTCATTTCACTCATTCATAGATCATTATCATTCATTCATCATACCATTGCATAATATAGAAATCTTTTACTTTATCTAGGTTAGCAATTAAGAAGATATAGGAGATTAATTGGAAGCACAAACACAAGCTTTAAAACTTAATCAAGAGGAATTTGGTTGTAGACACCCCAATCTATCCGGGGGTCTAAGTGATTTTATGGAAAAATTAAAAAAAAAAAGTTGGAAGAACAAAAAAAAAGGGTGGTTGAATTTGGGTAGAACTGGGTTGAGGCATTTTAGTTGAATTAAAGATTGGAGTTAAAAGTAAAAAATGATTCAAATCCCATCTGGTTTTAAGGCTCTCAAATTTCATCCTATAAATATCCATAGACTAGAGATAGAATGCACACACACAAAGAAAATAAAAAATGAGAAATCACAGAATCACATCAATCAGAAAGTTTTTTTTAAAGATTTTTGGGTTTAGGGGAAAAAGGGATTTTTCTTGAAAAATCTAGAAAATTCTCGATTTCGGTGAAATTTTCTAGTTTTCGGTGACACAGAGAATAGAAAATGAAAAATCACAGAATCACATCAATTAGAAAGTTTTTTTTGAAGATTTTTGAGTTTAGGGGAAAAGGGATTTTTCTGGAAAAATCTGGAAAGTTTCCAATTTTGATGAAATTTTCCAGTTTTTGGTGAACTTTTCGATGCTGATTGAATTTTTCAGTAACTTTTTTGACACTGTTTGAATTTTTTGGCAAGGAATTCCAGAATTTGATGAAGATTTTGGTAAAAGTTGAATTTTTCGACGACCATCCATCGACCGAACCTAGATTCTGACGATATTCCCCAAAATCTGGTTGGAGTTCATCTAGAGTTCATCCAGTTAGAAAGAGAGGGAGAGAAAAGAAGGGGGAAGAGAGGAATGGGAAGGGAAGATCTGAAGCAAAAAAGCTGAGATCTGGCCTTATATAGGGCCCCAAAATTATGTCGTTTTAGCGTTAAGTAACTTCCTAAGATCTGCGCGTTTTGCCGCTGGGTGACCAGACCTGAGCGCTTGACCCACTTCAACCCTCGTCCTTGCCTTCGGCTCCAAACAAGCCAAGCTGCAAACCGAGCCACCAAGTCACACCTCCGAGCCACATTTTATTTTTGAAGCTGAGTCGTTCTGTAACCGTAAGTCGAGCCGTTTTTGGTATTTTCTTTGGGTTTTTTTTTATTTATTTGTATGTGTTTATTCTTTAGTATTCAGAAAAAAAAAGGAGAAAAATAAAAAAGGTAAAAAATAAAATAAATTTTGGGAATAAATATTAATTATCCAATGATAAAATTTATAGAAATTTCAAATGGTAAATTTTTATAAAATTCTTAGGTGAGAAATTCTATCTAAATTTATCCCAAATGATGAAATAATTTAGATAAAGTTTCAATAACAATAATTAATGTTTATTTTCAAACAAAAAAAAAAATAAAGGAAAAAATAAAAAAACCTAAAAATATAAATTTTGGAATTAAATACAAATTACCCAAAGATGAGATTCTTAGAAATTTCAAATGGTAAATTTTCTAAGAAATCTTTAGGTGAAAAATTTCCTCTAAATTTGGCCCAAATGGTGGAATAATTTAGATGAAATTTCAATACAAGTAATTGTATCCTTTTTCCAAATAAAAATTTTGGGTTGAAAATATTTGATAATTATCCAATGATGAGATTCTTAGAAATTTCAAATGGTAAATTTCTAAGAAATCTTTAGGTCAGAAATTTTCTCTAAATTTATCCCAAATGGTGGAATAATTTAGATGAAAGTTCAATAAAAATAATTGTCATATTATTTTCTTTTTAAGAAAAAAAAGAAAATTTCTAAATAGATCCAAATGGTGAAAAATTTAGAAATAAAAAAATAAAAAAGAAATTTTTAAATAAGCCCAAATGGTGAAAAATTTAGAAATTAAAAAAAATATTTCTAATTTGGCTTAAATGGTGGAATAATTAGATATATTTTCGACAAAAAATAATGATTAAACTTTTTTTTTCAATGACGGAGCTTTTTTAAGAAAATAAATGGGATTGTTGAATATTCTTGAGGTGAGAAAATATTTTTAAGAATTCTACCAGATTGATGGAGAATCTTATAAATTATTTTCAATATTTCAACATAAAATTTAAGACCATTAGAACCAAGACCTTGAGATAAATTTAAAATAAAATGGTACCATCCTTTGGATGGGCCGGGGGGGTGCTATAACCTTCCTCACATGTAATCAAACTCACGAACCTTGTTTTGGTTAGTAGACCCGAACCTATTCTTTTAGGGACCCTTAGTCAAGCTTAGGAGTTCCTTAAGAGGATAGATTCCTTAGGTGGCCAATCACACCTAGATAAAAATGATTGGTGGTGACTCTATCAATTTATTAAGTCTAGCTATAGGTTTTCAGATCTATATGTTATGATGGTTTGACGACTCTACTGGGGACGCTATAGAGAGTCAAGCCATAACTTTTAAATTTATCCTATACTTTAGTCTAATGGTTTTGAATTGTGATGATTTGTGTTATTTGTTTACTAACATTTTTTTTTGTCTTGTATTTCATTTTTGGGGCATGAAATCTATAAGTTCGTTCACATACACTATCACATGCATTTGTATTTCATGAGCTCTATACCTAGGCTCTGCTTCTCTTAGAAGGGAGTAAAGTACCTACGCTATTGTAAGATGATAATCTTCATAATGGCTAGCGAAATACTCCCACTCAAATTGAATCATTTTTTTTTGTAGCCTGTGATGGGTGAAGATTGGACTACCTTACTAGTCTGTGATGGACTATGATGTAAGGAACAATTTGGGAACCTTTAGTGGTAAAAATCACCTAACTTAGCATATAGTGTGCACTTAAGAGTCTAGCTCTAAGATAGAGCCTTTTCTACCTAATGATAGATGTAACCCGAAATTAGAACACAAAAAGAAACAATTTGTGACTTGTTAACCATTTTGATTGTCTGACTTTGTGCATCATTTTCATTGTCATATGTAACATTGTACATCTGCATCATTTTCATTTCATCCATAAAACTAACCATGTTGTTTGTTTGATTTTGTACATTTGCATCATTTCATTTTATGCATCATTTTCATGATCATGTTTTAACATTATCATTTGCATCATTCTCATTTCATCCATGAAAATCTACATTCCATTTAGGCATCAACATTTCATGCATCAAACATAAAGCATATCATCTTATTTCTAATCGTAATTATGGTATTCAAGGTTCAAGGATAGCTCTACCAACCAAGAATCCTACACAATCAACTCACTAGTACAACACAAGAGCTTGAGCTAGAAAATGGAATAAGAAAGTTTTAATCATCTTGAGAGGATAGAGAAAGCTCAAGAGAAGTTAGAAGGGGAGTTGAATAGGATTTTGGCGGCTTTGAATAAATTAAACAAAGGGAAAGGTATAGACGAAAGTAGTAGTCAACAAGACCATCCCTTACAAAAGGTGGATGAGTCACTGTACCCTCTAGGTTTTAAGCTACATCAAGCCCAACCCACATAAGGTTCACTACCACAGCAGTTCACTTATCTTGTAGGGCACACATACCTTGGAATACCATCAGTTTCAAACCCTGGACAATATCAGAGTTATGTAAATCCTGTCTTTATTGAATAGGTAGTAAAACCAATATCAGTCCTTAATTTAGATGATCCAGAAGAGAAAGAAAAGCTGAGGCCTAAGGAGAAATAGACTTTAAAAGCCTTAAAAGTTGAACAAAAGATTAGTATGCTGGAAGAGAGGCTGCGAGCAATAGAAAGAGTTGATTTTTATGGTTTGACAGATGCTGTTGGGCTCTGTTTAGTACTAGATATGGTTATTCCTCTAAAATTTAAGGTTTCAGAGTTTAAAATGTATGATGGTACAAAATGCCTAAAGACCCATATTACCATCTACTATCGATAGATGATAGCCCATACTAATAATAAGAAGCTATTGATGCATGTATTCCAAGATAGCCTTACAGGCTTTACTGCTATAAGGTATGTCTAGCTAGATAGGATTCGTATTCGTTCTTAGAGTGATATGGCCTGTGCTTTCATTAAGCGTACCGACATATTATAGACTTAGCCCCTGATCGTCTTTCTTTATAGAATATGAAAAAAAAGTGACTGAATCATTCAAAGAATATGCCTAAAGATAGAGGGACATAGCTTTTCAAGTGCAACCTCCGTTAATTAAGAAAAAGAGCACGTTATTGTTCGTCAGCATTTTGAAATCTTTTTATTATGAAAAGATGATAGGGAATGCCATGAGGAATTTCGCAGACATGGTAATGTCAAACGAAATCATTGAGAATGCCATTAAAAATGGCAAGTTGAAAGGAGGGAAAATCAAAAAGGTGCTAGAGAAAAAAGAGACTGAAGCTCAAGCAGCGAGCCTTAATGGACAGTTCAGGAAATATCAACCCTATCGACCACAAGGTTATGCCCTATACTATCTTATTTTGAACAATATCTCACCTTACCCTTGCCAACCATATCCACAACCAGCTTAAATACCAACTTATCAATTAGCCTTTCAAGTACTTGCATATGATTCTAGTCATATCACTACATCAGTTTCAAAGCCTAACAACTAAGTGAGTGGTTCAAGAAGATCTCGAGATAACCAAAAAAAGGCACATATTGGCCCTATCCCTATGACCTACACTAAGTTATTCCCAGAACTAGTCAAGAACAACTTAGTATCTCCAGTTATTCTAGAACCATTGAAACCACCCTATCCAAAGTGGTATGATGCTAATGTGACGTGTGATTATTATAATGGGAACGTGGGTCATTCTATTGAAACCTACCTTGCCTTCAAACATAAAGTGCAAAGTTTGATCCAAAAAGGCTTAGTAAGCTTCGACGAATCAGGGGGGCAAGATGTCAATAAAAATTCTTCACCTGATTGCATAGGGGTATTGTTTTGAGTAGGATGTTAAGGCTAGTTGGAAGTTACTTGTCATTCTATATTTTTTGCATAGTAATGTTAGGAAGTCTTTTATGCAATAAGATTTCAATTGTTAACATTTTAATAAAAGGCAAGGATAATGTATTTCATTACATTTTCTCTTTCATTCAACCATTATTCCATGCTTTGTCACCTTTCATAACTTTTCATTCCCATTCTCAAATTTCAAATGATGAATGCTTAGATAATGATAACAATAATTCTAGGATCTAATTTTGAGAACTCATTCACATTGATCTGAGAAGGCTATTTGAGCAAAAAAAAGTAAGCTGATGTGAAATAGATATATCTTGAACATGTGCATTCTGTTCTAAAGATCCATGAACTTATTTTTGTTCAATAGATGAATTTCAAGGAAAGTATTCACATTTGGGAGGAAAAATGGCCATATTTCTTTTACCATTTGAAAAACCATTCATTGCTATCCCTTTGAGCCTATTATGATTTTTTTTTTAAAGAACCCTGACCAAGGATCACCCTCCACATTGAGGGGATAATTTTTAAAAAAGAAAAGAGGTAAAAGATCATAAAAGGTCTCAAAGATGGAAAGAGAAAGAAAAGTAAAAGAAAAAAAAGAAAAAAAATAAATAAATGTCACACATGATTTGGGGCAAAGTAAGAGGAATCCTTTTGTGAAGAATGAGACAATGAAAAAGGAAAAAGTAGTGAAATAATGTGAAATGGGGCATAATTCCAAGTTACATCAAATAATAAAAGATCTTTTAGTTCTGAACCCTTTAAACACATGTTTGAGCCTATTTTATCCATTTCTTTTATGATCCCTCACCATGGTCTATATTACAACCTTAAAAAGGCTCATTTGGATCAAGTGTGAATGCTCAAATTGAATGATCATATATTGGGCAAAGGCATGCTCATGATAGAATAATGGGATCAAGCTATATTGTTTTAAAGATTGATGTGTGAGAGATATCAACAATGGATAAAAGATGAGAAAAAATGAAAGAGAAAAAAAAGAAAAAGAATGAATAAAATGAAAAATGAAGAATGAAGAATGAAGAATGAAAAAATAAAAATGAAAAATGAAAAAAAATAAAAAAAATAAAAAAATGAAAGAATAAAAAAGATAAAAATGAGAGAAAATGAAGACTCAAATTGAAAACTCGAAAAATCTCTGAGTTAAGAGTTGGATATATGGATGGAAGGTTAAAGACATCTGAAGATCCTTTAAAGTTGAAGCAAAATTTGATGAACTCAAAATAATTTTGATAGTTAATGGAATGAGTTTTTGAAAAAGAATCCTAGATTAATGTTCAGAATTGTTTGAATATTCATTGTTTGGATATTGTTACTCTATTTGTTCCATTTATCCCAATAACATACATCCGACTTATTTTTTTCTCCATTTGTTTGTACCCAAACTCGTTCTTCATTGATTATCTTTCTTTCAATTCACTTTGTTCTCCCTTATTGTTGCATTCCTAGAATGAATCAAGGAAATGTATGATTGCATTATGTTTATCAAGAATTGAAATGATGATGAATGAATGATAATGTTCATGAAAGAGTCTTGCATTCTTTTGAAAAAAAATCCAAGATGATAAGGGAACAATGAAAAGATGGTAGAAACTTAAAAAGGATGATTTGAGACGACACATGGTGTGAGCAAATGATGAATATGGTGATGGGTTGGTCAACAAATGAAAAGAGTGCAAAAACATGAAATGGTGATATGACCAAGTGATGAATATAGGGATGAATTGGTTGACATAAGTTGTGAGTTGTGGTCAAATGGTGAGAATAATGTGGACCAGTTGATGAAATTCATTCTTAAATAGCTAGTGCTGAGAAGCCTGTGAATGGTAATCAAGTGATGAACGCAATGTGGATCAATTGACATAATTCATTTTTGAATGGCTAGTATTGAAAAGCCTATGTATAGTGATCAAGTAATGAGAATAATGTGGACCAAAGGATAAAATTTATTCTTAAATGGCTAATGCTGAGAAGCCTGTGAATTGTGGTAAAAATAGTATAGACAAAATTTGTTCTGAAATTACTGGTGTTGAAAGGCTTATGAATTACGATCAAGTATCAATTGATGGAACTTGTTCTAAATGGTTAGTGCTGAGAAGTTGTTCTAACATAATTAATTAAAATTTTATGACATAGATATTTGCATTACATACATTAGTTTGCATTGTTGCTTGGAGAATATTTGAAACTTTGGTTTGGCTTTGCATTTGCATTATACAATAAATATTTGAATCATGGTTGAGAATATGAAATTGTGAGAATCTAGATTGTTGCATTTGCATCATTAAGAAAGCATTTACATCATTGATCATGAGATACAAAATTTTGACTTTGGTAAAAATTTGAAGCTCATTTGGAAAAGGAATTTTGAATATTTTGATGAAATCCTAAATTTTCAAATGAGAATCTTTGACTCTTAAATGAGAATCTTTAAGACATTTTCAAAAGAGAATCTTTAAGACATTTTCAAATGAAAATCTTTGAGTCTTAAATGAGAATCTTTAGGACATTTTCAAATGAGAATCTTTGAGTCTCAAATGAAAATCTTTAAGATATTTTCAAATGAGAATCGTTGAGCCTCAAATGAGAATCTTTGAGGTATGAAACCCAAAATTTGTCGAATGTGAATCTTTGAACTTAAATAAGAATCCTTGAATTTCAAATGAGAATCTTTGAAGTGTGAAACCCAAAATTTGTCAAATGTGAATCTTCGAACTCAAATGAGAATTTTTTAGGTGTGAAACCCTAAAGTTCGTCGAATGTGAATCTTTAAACTAGAATGAAAAGGTTTAAACTCAATTTTTGGATGTGAATCTCTAAATTTTTGAGTGAAAACCTTTGAACTTAGATGTGAAACTCTAAGATTTCTTGAATGTGAACCTTTAAACTCGAATGAGAAACTTTGAACTTTTGGATGTGAATCTCCAAAATTCGAATGGGAATCTTTAAATGTTGAATGCAAGTCTTGCAATTTGTAATGTAAATCTTGAGATCTTGCAAATTTGAATTATTGTGAAATTGAAATTTTGAGCATCAACCTTCAGTGAAGTTTTACAAAACTGAAAGGTTCTTGCGAATCTGAACCTTTGAATTTCGAACTCAAATTATAAATCTTTGAGTTTTCATCAGACATGATCTATGACTCCTCTGGCCATGATCGTCGAGGAGTATTTATTTTTCAAAGTTTGTGGTGCCTTTGTTTAGAGGAGCAATTTATTTTTTCAAAAGTTGTGATGCCTCTGTTTAGATCAGCTTAATTATTTTCAAAAATCATTGAGCATCTATTTAGAGGAGCTTTGTTTACTTTTTTTTTTTAAAAAAAAAGAGAAGTATCGAGTTAAGTCTTAATTGGTTGTCTACGTCTTTGAACAATTCTTATTTCATAAAAAAATGTGCAAAGAGGCGTAGCTGTAAGCACCTCAATCTGTCTGGGGGTCTAAGTGATTTCATGGAAAAAGTAAAAAAAAATTAAAAGAACGAAAAAAAAAGAGTAGTTGAATTTGGGTAGGACTGGGTTAAGGCATTTTAGTTGGATTAAAGCTTGGAGTTAAAACTCAAAAGGGATTCAAATCCCATATGGTTTTAGGGCTCTCAGATTTCATCCTATAAATATCCATAGATCAGAGATAGAATACACATACACAAAGAAAATAAAAAATGAAAAATCATAAAATCACATCAATTAAAAATTTTTTTGAAGATTTTTGGGTTTAAGGGAAAAAAAAGGATTTTTCTGGAAAAATCTAAAAAATTCCCAGATTTCAGTAAAATTTTCCAGTTTTTGGTGAATTTTCCTGTGTCAGTTAAAATTTTCGGTGACTTTTCTAGCGCCATTTGAATTTTTCGACAAGGAATTCCAGAATCTGGTGAAAATTTTGATAAATGTTGAATTTTTTTGTGACTGTCTGGTGACCCAACGTAGATTCCGACAATATTCCTCAGAATTAGGTTGAAGTTCAATTAGAGTTTATTCGGTTAAAGAAAGAATGAGAGAAAAGAAGGGGGAAGGGATAAAAGGGGAAGGGAAGATCTGAAGCAAAATAGCTGAGATCTGGCCTTATATAAGGCCTCGAAACAACGTCATTTTGGTGTTAAGTAACTTCCTAGGATCTATGCATTTTGCCGTTTGGTGACATGACCTGAATGCTCAACCCGCTTCAACCCACGTCCCTACCTTTGGCTCCAACTGAGCCAAACTGCAAACTAAGCCACCAAGCCGCACCTCCGAGCCGTCTTTTATTTTTGAAGTCAAGCCGTTCTGTAGCCGTAAGTCGAGTCGATTTTGGTATTTTCTTTGGATTTTTTATTTGTTTTTATGTGTTTATTCTTTAGTATTCAAAAAAAAGATGAGAAAAATAAAAAAAAGGTAAAAAAATAAAATAAATTTTAGGAATAAATATTAATCATCCAATGATGAAATTTATAAAATTTCAAATGGTAAATTTCTATAAAATTCTTAGGTGAGAATTCTCTCTAAATTTGTCCCAAATGGTGGAATAATTTAGATAAAGTTTCAATAAAAATAATTAATGTTTATTTTCAAACAAAAAAAGTAAAGGAAAAAATATAAAATATAAAAATATAAAATTTTAGAATTAAATACAAATTACCCAAGGATGAGATTCTTAAAAATTTCAAATGATAAATTTTCTAAGAAATCTTTAGATGAGAAATTTTTTCTAAATTTGGCGTAAATTGTGGAATAATTTAGATGAAATTTCAATACAAGTAATTGTATCCTTTTTCAAATAAAAATTTGGGTTGAAAATATTTGATAATTATCCAAGGATAAGATTCTTAAAAATTTTAAATGGTAAATTTCTAAGAAATCTCTATGTGAAAAACTTTGTCTAAATTTATCCCAAATGGTGGAAAATTTAGAAAGAAAAAAAACGAAAAAAGAATTTCTAAATAGGCCTAAATGGTGAAAAATTTAAAAATTTTAAAAAATATATTTCTAATTTGGCCCAAATGGTGGAACAATTGGATATATTTTCGACAAAAAATAATGATTAAAATTTTTTTTTGATGACGAAGTCTCTTCAAGAAAACAAATGGAATTCTTAAATACTCTTGAGGTAAGAAAATATTTTTAAGAATTCTACTTGACTGATGGAGAATTTTATAAATTATTTCCAATATTTCAACATAAAATTTAAGACCATTAGAACCAAGACCCTAGGATAAATTTAAAATAAAATGGTATCATCCTTTGGATGGGTATGTGGGGGTGTTCTAACTTTTCTCACATGTAACCAAACTCCTGAACCCTATTTTGGTTAGTAAACCTGAATCTATTCTTTTAGGAATCCTTAGTCAAGCTTAGGAGTTCCTTAAGATGATAGATTTCTTAAGTGGCCAATCACACCTAGATAAACAAGATTGGTGGTGACTCTATCCATTTGTTAAGTCTAGCTATAGATTTTTGAATCTATATATTATGACATTGGTCATAACATATGAGAAATAATAATGCAACTTACCAAGTTGGTGGAAAAGATTGAAGCGGCTAATTCTCAAAAGGCCTCATCATACCCAATTTGTTTATGCATGAAACAAGCACTAGGTCAGGACCAAAAAGCCTTTCACAATACTGATACTAGTCCAAGTCATGCTAATGCATCTAATGGCTCAAGAAAAAACAAAGTTAGAAATGAAGCAAAATAGATAAGACTTTATAACTTTACCTAGACCAATACTAATTTCAATTATGAACAATGCTTTTTGAAACCCTAGTACTTATAAGTCCATCCAGCAACCAAGTTTTTTTGATAAACCATCCATCATATACACTTAATTCTATTCTAAGGCCCACACTGGTAAGACAAACAACTACTTAACCTAAAAAATCATTAAGTAAAAAGAAAAACAGAACCATCATTGATCCAATCTCCGTGACTTACACTGAGTTATTCCCACAAATCTTTAAACACCATTTGATCACACCATTTCCTCTAGAGCCATTAAAACCTCTTTATTCTAAGTGGTATGTTGCTAAAGTTCAATGTAATTATCATTTTGGGAATATGGGTTATTCAACAAGAAACTACCTTGCTTTCAAACATAAAGTGTAGGGTTTGATTAAAGCTAGCCATTTAAGTTTTGGGAACGTAGGGGAGCCTAGGATTGTTGAGGGTTCATTGCCTAATTGTATCAATTAAAGAACATATCAATGGTAGTTTTAGGATCTTGAAATTGAAATATAGGACAAGGCAATAGATTTTAGGATTTTTTAGGAATGTTATTTGGAGATTCTTATTGTCAAGATGATTTTTAATTTTTAAAAAAAGTTTTTTTTATAGTATTCAATGCATGCATTTATCAGTTCATTTAGATAATTTTTTTATTTTTTTTTTGTTTGCATAAATTTGTAACTATCCATCATCCTAATTCTTAATTATGGAAATAATGGTTCAAGAGTTTGATCGTTAAAAGTTTTAAAGAAATCTACTTGCTACCTATCTGACACCTATAGAGTAAGAACAAAATAGCCAAATTGATAAATTTGAAGAAGTTTAAAATGAAATGAGAAGAGAAGGCCCAGACAATTGGAATGTTGAAAAATTTGAATGGACAAGTGGAGGAAGCCCATGATAAAAAATTAAAGATTCCTCATACCCTATTGGGTTTGGTACACATCAAGTCCAAGTATCCTAAGGAGTACAATCATAACAAGCCCTATTTTTTGGGGCATACTCTCATCCTATAATACTTTTAGTAGCTAGATAAGGACAATCCCAAGGATACACTATTCTTGGAGATAAATCTGATCCAATCTAAATCCCTGACAATTTTGAAAAGTTAGAAAAATTAAAGAAAAATTCTTTTGAAGCAATAGAAAATTCAAGCACCAAAAAAAGGATGGATCTCATAAATAAGAGGCTTTAAGTTATTGAGAGAATAGATTTTTATGAATCTATGAATGCATCAAAGCTTTGTTTAGTGCCAAATGTGATTGTTCCTCCCAAATTCAAGGTCCTAGAACTTGACAAGTATGATGAGACTAGATGCCCAATGACCTATGTTACTATATATCGTAGGAAAATGGCTACCCATCTTTATAATGACAAGCTCTTAGTTCATGTATTCCAAGATAGTCTTATGAAGTCTACTGCTAGGTGGTAAGTTTAAGCAAAACTCATATTACTTCATGGAAAGAACTGGTTAGGATATTTGTAACCCAATAATGCACATTGTAGATTTAGCCCCAAATTATTTGTCATTGTAAAATATGGAGAAAAAAGCTATTAAGAGCTTTAAAGAATAAGCTCAAAGATGGAGAGATGTGGTCACCCAAGTTCAGTCACCACTCATAGAAAAAGAAATCATTGTTTTGTTTGTTAACACTTTTCAAGCACTTTATTATGACAAGATGATTGGGAATGCCATAAAAAATTTTTCGAACATGATAATTTTTTAGGAGATAATTGAGAATATGATCAAGAGTGGAAAACTCAATGGCAGAGATATGAAGAAAAATGGGCTTCCAAGAAAAAAGAAGATATGCAAACTACAACTCATAAGGAGTAATGAGATGGTGGTTTTGCCTTGTATTATCCTCACCCAGTTTACCACCCTTACTACCTTACCATAAATAATGTCTTATCAAATCTTTACTCGAACCTATTGGGGTTCAAGCAAGCTTTTACCTCCAAACACCTTCACCTTTAAATACCTTCACTTATGCCTCAGCTAATCAATCAATCAAATCCCTTCGAGAATAACAAAAAAAAGGGTGCAAAGTAATGACAAAAAGAATCGTGTCAGCCTTAGTCTTATATTTTACATTGAATTGCTACCCTAACTTATCCAAAATCAACTTTTTGAGCTTATGTGTCTAAAACCCTTTTAACCCTTTACCTAAAATGGTATAATCCTAATGCAAAATATGATTACCACAGTGAAAATCAAGGCCATTCAATAGAGAACTACCTTATACTGAAATACAAGGTTAGAGGTTTCATTAAAGTTGAGAAAGTAGAGTTTGAGACAAAGAAGGATCATCATATCATTAAAGACTCTTTACCTTGATATATTGGAGAAGAGGTGAACCGATGGTGTTAAAGCATTAGTATGAAAATTTTTGATGCAATGGTTAAAAAAGGAATTGGAGAATGGTTTTGTGTGTTTTTATGGGAAAATGGTGGACACTTCGTTCAATGTTGCATGAAGGTTAATTGATTCAAAATAAAAAAAAATACGACCATTTTGTTTCCTTTTTAATCTTTCACTTTTATATTGGACATGCATATGAACTTTGTTACTTGTATGAAAGTTTGAATTTGAATGCTGGTTGAGAGAATGTTTTTTTCATTTCTTTTTTGTCTCTAGTTTTTTTTAATTCTTTTCTTTTCATAATAAAAAGTCTACAAAAAAAAAACCATTGGTGGTCATTGTTATGAATCTATTGAAATAAAATATTTTTATGTCCTTTTCATGTACCAAAACCACTTGAAAAACCTTAATGCTCCAAAGGATACAAGTTTGAATTTTGTGATGCCTCTCAGTAAGGCAATAAACACTGAAATGATCAATTTGAAAAAACTTTTTGAGTTCCTTAAAATCAAATAAATATAATGTTTTTTTTTATCTAGATATTGCTGGTTTAATAAGTGTCAAGGTTATGCTTCAAACACAAAATCATTGAAATAGCAACAAACACATAAACACACCATTTTTTTTGTCTAGGGACATATTGATAAAAGAGTATGATTTTCAATTGCCTCATGACTACATAATTCATGCCACCATTTAATTTGGTGATGACGCGTGCAATTGGGACCTAAATAAACCTTTTCAACATAATTTTCATTGTCACATAAACCTTGTTGGCTTATTAAGAAAAGACAAATATTGATTGTCATATGAGTCGTTGGAACAAGAAGAAAAAAGAAAGAGAAAAAAAAGGTCAATGGTTACATCATGTATTTTGAATATTCAAATGACCCTAAAAAGATAAAGTAAAAAAAATAAAAAAATGATGAAACAAAAAAAAAAGAGGTGATAAAAATAAAATTTAGGTTTTTCAAATATCACTCTTCAGCACAAATGATCGAGCTTAAGGTGACAAATGGCCATCTTTTTTCATCCTTTCACAAATAAAAAATTATTTATTTGCTATCTCTTTGAGCCTGATGAATCTTTCTAAATAAACCTTGATCGAGGATTACTCTTTAAATTAAAGGAAAAATACAAAGAAGGATCTATTTGATGAAGTCATGCTTTGACAACAAAGGAAGAATACCTTATGTTGTAGGGGCAAATGTTAGATAAATTGAGTTTTAGAAGTTTTAAACATATTTCAACAAAAGTTTAAATATGCCAGAAAAAGCAAAATTGGAAACAATACAAAAAAAAACAAAGAAAAAAAAATGAGGGAAGAAGACAAGAGATGATGGGATGTTAAGAGTGAATAAACAAAAAGGATAAATGCTTGAAGCATAGTCCTTCCCATGATATGAAATAATCCTTAGTCTAATCACCTTCAAAAACATGTTTTGGGCCTATTTATTAATTCCTTCATAACCTCGAACCCCGACCTATATTACAGATCTCGAAAAGTCTATTTTGATCAAACATGGATACTTGAACAAAAAAGTTTATTCCTTGTAAAATTTGCGCTTTTGCCTATTTCTTTGCAAAATTTTCTCTTTCACAAAAGTACTTGAATACATGATGAAATTGTCAAAAAAAAAAAGAAAGAATGAAGCTCTAGGATGAAAACCCAAAAATTGGCAATCTAGAGCAAAAATGAGATTCCAACATGAAAACTCATTGCAACTAATGATTGAGATGTGTGCAAGGGCTATCATAAAAAATCCTAGCATGATCTTGAACCTACTAGAGCTAATCTTGACATCTATTAAAATACCACATTGTGATACTAAAATGGGTATCAAATCTAATTGTACCTCAAAAAAACCTTTCAAAGGAATTTGTTGTTGAGCCTAGATAAAAATAAATTCAATTTCCCCTGACTTGCCATCAAGTTGTAAGGTCCATTTTAATAATTAATACCTTAATCTAATAATTAACCATCCAAGCCATTTGAAAAGATGGAATTGCACTCTATCATACATGTGCATAATAATGATCACCATTTTTTTTAAAGACTTAAGAGTCACATTGTTTCATAAAGGTCGACTAAGGCAAATTTTTTTTGTGAGAATTTTGATATTAAAATAAAATATTTTTGGGGAACAAAAATAAAATTTTGAAAAAAAAAAAAATTAAGAAAAATAAGTGGTATCATAAGAAGTACTTTTTAATACAAAAGCTTGTTTAATTAGTTAAGTTTCATGGTAGTTTGATTGTTTGTTTTCTTCAATTCCTTTTCATCAAGTTCAAGTTGATTATATGCATGTTTAATCTGAAGATGAAAATAAAATGGAAAGAAAAGTCGAGAAGTCCAAGTTATGAAGAAAGAAAGTAGAAATTTATGAAAAATGAGCCACAAAGAAAGGATATGGAATTGAAATGAGATGAAAGATTTAGGATTGAAAGAAAAAAAAAACTTTGAAAATTAAAAAAAAAATTTGGGCATTTTCATATTTTGACTTGTTTTTTTTAATTAAGAAAAGAAAATTTTGAGCAATTGCATATTTTGACTTTGCTTTTGCATCATTAGCTTATCCATCATTGATAGGGATGTATGTATTGGCAGTTTTGTAAAAGACATTTTATATTTCATATGCATCATCATTTTAAAAGAAAACATTTGCATCGTAGTGGTGTTTGCTATTTTTGAAAACATTAAATAATAAAAAAGAAAAAGAAATGGGCAAAAACATATTCAAAAGATTAAGAATTTTTAGGAATTTCAATGAGATGGCACAAGATAAGAGCTTTAAGTCGAATCTAGTTGACATGAAAGTTGTAAACCTAGTGAAATCAACATCAATCAAGAAAAATGTTATGATAAATTATTTTCAAAGTAGTCGATGTTGATATCCGAGTATTAAAAGTTTAAATTTCATCTTTTTGATGGTGATATCAGAGTGTTAAAGCTGAAATTGCATTTTCTCGATGGTGATATCCACACATTAAAGCTTAAATTTCATTTTCTTGGTGGTGATATTAAAAACTTTTTCAAAATCATTTGATGGTGATATCTAAGTTTAAAGTTTGAATTTGTATTTTTTTTCTCTATAATTGTATTTTTTTATGATGATATTTGAATTCTTTTTGTTGGTGATATTCGAGTCCTTGATGATGAAATTTGAGTTTTCTTTTATGGTGATATCCATAATCATTTACATCTTATCGGTGGCAATATCCAAACTCATTTGCATTTTCTCTATGGTGATATTTAAGTTTTCTTCAGTGATGATATTCAAACTCATTTGTATTTTCTTGATGGTTATATTAGAGTCTTCTTTAGTGGCGATATCCGAAGTCATTTGCATTTTCTCAATGGTGATATTTGAGTTTTCTTTGGTGGCAATATCTAAACTCATTTACATTTTATTGATGGTGATATTCGAGTTTCTTTCAGTAGCGATATTCAAAGTCATTTGCATTTTCTCGATGGTGATTTATGAGTTCCCATCGGTGATGATATATGAAGTCATCTGCATTCACTTGGTGGTAATATTCAAGTCCCCAATGGTGATATTTAAGTTTCCTTTCGATGGTGATATTTGAAATCATTTGTATCTTCTCAATGACGATATCCGAGTTTTCCTCAGTGACGATATTCAAAATCATTTGCATATTCTCAATAGTGATATCTGAAGTTATTTTTCAATGGTGATAACTATGCATTCGTTTTCAATTTATTTTTTGTCAAAACCTTTCATGAGAAGAGCTTTTAGATTTGATTTAAAAAAATTCAGTATATGCTTGTTTGGGCAAAATTGTTGTTTTTTAGTCTTTGTCCTATTCTTGATTTTCAGTAATGTGAAAAAAAAGCAGCTATAGATACCTAATTTTATTCGAATTGATTAAAATGGATCTGAATTGTATATTTATGTCTAATTTATACTTATTCAGATATTTTGATCATGTTTATTGTTTATAGAGTACAATTATTATATATATAATATGTAGACACCCTATTTAGTCTGGGTCAATTTATATTTTAAGATTAGGCTTTGAATTTTTTTATATATTTTAGGTATTGTATTTAGTTTAGAGTTACTATTATTTTTTTCTAAAAAGGAAAGAATTGTTTTCCTAAAACTTGAATAAGGTTTAATTCTAATTAGATTGTTGAATTGAAAGTGTTCTAATTAAAAAAAAAACTGTAAAAGGGAATTGGTTTAAGAGGTAGACTTGGATTAAAAATCCAAGATTGAAGTTGATTAGGACATTCAAGCCAAGAAAATTTCTTTTCTATTTTAATTGGGATTAGAGGCCCATGAAAATACCTTACTAGGATCAATTAGAAACAATAAAAAATTAATTAAAAAAAAAGGAAATAGAGTAAAAGAAGAAATTAAGTTTTTTTTATAGTTTTTTATGGTGTTTTGGGTTTAGATAATTAGGATTTTCTCTTGGGAGTTGTATGTTAGGAAAAAGAGTTGAAAAGAAACACAAAAGGAAGGCATTCAACAAAAATTTTGTGGCAGTAAAATTTTTTAAGGTTTCAGGTATGTATGTTTTAGGTTTTTGTTTGACTTTTGTTTAAATTAGAAAGAAAGGCAATCAACACAAGCATGAGGCCTTAGTGAAGCCATAGGTTGTTTTGTAGAGAAACAAGAAAGAAGATAAAAGAGTGAAGAAGCAAGAAAAATAAAAAGGGACTAACCGGTTTAAGGATCCAATCCAATAAGAAGCCTAAATCATTACTGGTTCAAACAACCAGCAAATTGAAATGGGCAAGCACAATTACAAAGGTCCACATGCTTTGGAATCAATTGTAGCTGAATTTATTTGGTAATTTCTATTTTTTTCTTCTTTATTTGTATATCTATTTATGTCACTTAGTTGTTTCTCTTTATTCTTTTATGCATATTTAAAATAAATTTTTATAATAAATTCATGATTTCTACCAAACTATTGGAGGATTTTCATAAGTTCAAAAATTTTAAATGAAGTTCTATCAAACGATTAAAGCACTTAATAAATTTTCAAAAAAAAATTTTTTTCAACCCTACAAACAATTGGATGATTCAAATTTTTGTTAAATCTTACCAAACTATTAGAGGATTTAATGACCTTTATTTTAAAAAAAAGTTTTCAAACAAAAAAATCCCACCAAACGATTGGACGATATACATTGATATAAAATCTTACCAAATGATTGGAGGATTTTATTGATTGATTTCAAAAAAATGATTTTTTAGAAAATATTTTAATGAATCCAACAATGAAGTCTCTTCAAAGTGGGACACGAGTCTTCGTGAATACTCTTGATGTGAAGAAATTATCTTAAATTACTACGAAGTGATTAGAATATTTTTAAGACCAATTTCTAATATTAAATTTACTTGGTAAAAATATAAACATGTTCAAAGGCATGGATAACATGAAATCAAATTGGTACCATCCTTCAATGGGTGTTGTAAGAGTGTTATAACTTTCTTTACATGTAACTGTACTCATGAACCTAGATCTGGTTTCGTAAACATGAATTTACCTTTTAAAGATGCCTAAATCAAGCTTGGGATTGTGCTTTAAAATGAGACAGATTCAGTAGGTAGCCAATCAAACCTAAATAAAAAAGATTGGTGATGACTCCTTAAAATCAGATCTAGTGATAGCTCTATGGATTTATACGTTATGATAGTTTGACGACTCCACGAAAGATGCCAAGAGTGAAGCCAATAAAATTGTGTTATCTAAAGGCTAAGTTAAAATTAAGAAATTTTCTTTAAATATTTTATCTATTTCTAATTATCATATATTCTATCATTCACTTGCATCTACATATTATGAGCTTTATATCCAAACTCCATCCTTTAAGAGAGAATAAAGTACTTATGCTTTTATGAGATTTCATGTCTCCGCTTGAGCTAGCGAAACACTCTCACTCAAATTGAACCATTTCCACTTGTAACCTATAATGGGCAAGGATTTGAGTGCTTTACTAGTCTGTGATGAACAATGATGTGAGGAACAATTTGGAAACTTTTAAAGTTAACCCAAACCACATGTAGTAAAACATAAGAAGCCAACCCTAGGTTAAAGCTATGTCTATCCATTATTAGAATGTAACCTTACTTAGGACATATGAGTGGACTCTTTGAATTTCATTTATATCAAATTTATGTGAAATTTTATTTGATCTTTTATTTATTTTTAAGTTGTTGTAAGTGGTATTTTAATATAGCATCATTAATATATGCATTCATTCATGCACTATAACATGACGAGCATTAGCACATGCATTCATTTATCCATTCATACATTGTTGTACATACATTAATGTGTCATAATTTGTTATGTTAAGCATTCAATGCATTCATTCATTCATGCATATAAGATCCTTAAAAAAGTTAGGTTTTGAAAATTTTAAAAAACTTAATAATATAAGCATGTTAATTATGGTATATACAGTTCAAGGATAGCTCGATCGTCCAAGAACCTTGTTCAAATAGCCCACCATCAATACAACACTAAAGCTCAAGCCAGACAAATGGAATAAGAAAATACAAATCATTTGAAAAAATAGAAAAGGCTTAAGAAAAACTTAAGGGGGAGTTGAGTAAAATTTCAGAAGCTCTAAATAAGTTGAACAAAAGGATGGTTGTGGAAGAAAATGTCAGCCCACAAAATCATCTGTCACAGGATGTTGTTGATCATCTTAGTTATAGCCCATATCAAGCCTAATCTACACTGGACATTCTACCATTGTAATTTATATTCCCTATAGGGTATACTTACCTAAGAATGCCATTTACATCAAATCAGAGGCATTACCAAAGTTTTATGAACCCCGTCTTTATTAAAAAAGAAATAGAGGCAATCCAAGTCTTCAACTTGGATGATCTTAAGGAAAAAGAGAAATTGAAGTTGAAGATGGTCGAGTTACTAGATAACTCAAAAGCTTATCAAAAGATGAACTTCTTGGAAGAAAGGTTATGAGCAGTTAAGGGAATTGATTTTTATGGCTCCATGGATGCGGTTGAACTTTCTTTGGTTTATAATGTAGTTATCCCACCAAAGTTCAAAGTTTTAGAGTTTAAGAAATATGATGGTACTAAGTGTCCAATGACTCATATCACTATGTACTATTAGAAGATGGCTATTTATATTAGTGATAAAAAGCTATTGATGCATGTGTTCTAAGACGACCTTACTGGTTTCACTGTTAGATGGTACATTCAGCTAGATAGGGTTCATATTACTTCATGAGAGAATTGGTAAGGGCATTCATTACCTAGTACCAGCACATCATAGACTTGGCTCTAGACCATCTCTTTTTGTAGAGCATAGAGAAAAAATAACTAAGTCATTCAAGGAATATGCCCAGAGGTAGAGCGACGTAGCTGCCCAAGTTCAGCCACCTTTAACTGAAAAAGAAACTACAATGTTGTTCATGAATATCTGAAAGGCATCTTACTATAAGAAGATGATAGATAATGCAATGAAAAATTTTGCTGACATGGTGAATTTATTAGAATTATCGAAAATACCATTAAGAATGACAAGCTCAAGGAAGAAGAAACCACCAGTACAAAAATATGAAGAATGCCTAAACAAAAAAAAGCTCATGTTGTGAAATTTGAACAGTGACAATTTAAAAGCTATACTCCATATCCACCACTTGTTCATCCTACCTACTACCCCATAATTAGTAGTATTGCCCCTTACCAATTTGTTTCGTAATCAGTTTATCCATCAACTTATTGATCAACTTTTCAAATATCTACATATAGGTCTTGTCCTACCATTACATCTGTTTCAAGGCCTAATAACCAAGCGAGTGGTTTGAAGAGATCTTGAAATAATCAAGAAATGACTCGTATTGATCCTATCCCCATGACTTACACTGAGTTATTCTTAGAACTAGTTAAGAATAACCTAGTATCTGAAGTTCAATTGGAACCATTAAAGCCAACTTATCCCAAATGGTATGATGTTAATGCCACATGTGATTACCATAATAGGAATTTTGGTTACTCTATAGAAACCTGTCTTGCTTTCAAGCACAAGGTGTAAAGTTTGATCCAAATAGGCTTAATGAGTTTCGACGAATCAAAAAGGTTGAATATCAATAAAAACTCTTTACCTGATCACCCAAAGGCATAATTTTAGGAAGGATACGAAAAGACTAGTTGGAGTTACTTGTCATTTTAGGATTTTTTTTAATATAATGCTAAGATTTCTTTTATGTATTTGGATTTCATTTTGTTTTTTTATCATTTTAATAAAAGTGGCAAATAGGATGCATTTTCATGACATTTCCTCTTTCATATGAATCACCATTATAGGTTTTTATCTACCCATATTCTCCTATACCCATTCTCATATTCCAAATAGTGAATGTTCAAACAACAATGATTATAATATAAGATTCAATTTTGGAAACTCATTCATATTGATAAACTTGGTTGATGAAGATTAGTTATGCAAATTGTGTGAAAGGAGTTCAAAAGCTAGTTGTGAAGATTGTTTGACCATTCATTGAAAAGCAAAATAGAGATGTCTCATAAGCGTATGGTCTTTTATGGTGATCTATCCATAAACAAGTCTATGTTTAATAAATAGTCTTCAAGAAAGTATTCATATTTGAGATGAGAAATTACCATCTTTCTTTACTTTTCAAGAAAATGAAATTTATCATCGTTACTCCTTTGAGCCTATTATGATTCTTTTTCTAAAAACCCTAACCAAAGATCACCCTCCATTAATGATCTATTAATAGAAGATTGTCTTAGATTAAGAATTAAAACTAAAAATTCAGATATTAGAGAAATAGTTCATGATCTTGCTGTAAATTGACTAATCATGCCATTATTACTATTAAAGAAATTAATTCAAAGATTATTGAAAATTTTGAACCAAGATTCAAAAATCAAACCAGGATTAATGAATCTACAAGACTTATTTATCCCAACATATTGGTTTTTAGAAGATATAACAAAAGAAAGACTAACAGATAGTAGAGTCAAATCTTTAGAATTTTTTACATTTGGAAACAATCTTTATTTTAAAAATCTAGATACTAGTAGTACTAGCAAAAATCTAGTTCTACCTTCATCTTTTTCAACACCATCATATTCAAACAAAGATGATAATATTGAAAGTATTGCTAGTTAACAATATTTTAGGTTACATAAAAATTCTTTCCAAACACAACCCATTTCTATTGGCACAAGAAATGCCAATATTCCTATATTTCCAAGTGATAATACTAGATCTAATCTAGAAATCTTTGTTTACAACTCACTAAACTCAGTTTTAAATTTAGTTTTTTCTTGAAGTACTAGAAGAGATGATATTATAGGTTTAGCTATCATCACTTAATATAAAATACGAGATGATGAAGTTATTACTTTTTCTAGTAATCAGCCAAAACAACATTATAATTATATTAATGTTGAATTTAGATTTAAAAAGTATAAACCATACTCTTTAAATGTTTTAATTGATACAGGAGAAATTGTCACTAACTGTCATAGTAATACATTACCATTAAACAAATGGCAACCAATGAAACATCCATTGGCAATTATAGGAAAAGATAGTAAAAAAACCATTATAGGATATAAAGCTAAAAATATTTTCATATATTTTATGAACAAGAAATTCGTAATTCTAAAAATATTATGTTTTCCTTGTATGCATAGAGACATGTTATTAGAAAATAATTTCTTATATAATTTTTTACCTTTTTTGCTGAGATCTCAATTATATTAATCTTATTGTAGATAAAGAATCGATAGAAATACCATTGGTCAAAAATCACAAACATATTTGTGATTCTAGTTTTAGACCAGAAGCTAAACATGCTCAAATTAAATCAATCACTAAAACACATTGGTTATTTAAATTTTTACAAGATAATTTTAGTGAAGAACTACTAAAATTATGGTCATGAAGTCCTAGATATTGCAGTCTACAAATGACAGATTCTAATAAATCAATAAAGTTAACCCAATGATCTATACTAAAAAAGATATAGATGAATTTTATGTTCATATTATCGAACTTTTACAAAAAGGACTCATAGAACCAACTAATTGTCTATATTCAAGTCCATCATTTATGGTAAAGAACCATGTTGAACAAAAAAGAGGAAAAGCCCGAATGGTAATCAACTATAAAAGGCTAAATCAAAACTTAGTTTTTGATGGTTATTTTATTCCTCAAAAAGATGTTTTAATAAATTTAGCAAAAACTACTAAATATTTTAGTAAATTTGATTGTAAATCATAGTTTTGGAAAATCATGCCTGTTGAAGAATCAAAATTATTAACAGTATTCAGTCTACCAAAAGGACATTATCAATGAAAAGTCATGCCATTTGATCTCTATAATGCACCACAAAATTTTCAAAGATAGATGGATTCAATCTTTGGAAAATATAAAGATTTTTGTATAGTGTATATTGGTGATATTCTTGTTTTCTCCTTAAACTTAAAACAACATATGAAACATTTAAATTTAGTTTCTCAAGAATTTATTAAACATGGTATTATTTTAAGTCATAAAAAAATAGAACTTGAAAAGACTGAGGTAGAATTTTTTGGATTAAATTTATCTTCAAATGGTGTTACTTTGCAAGATCATATAATAGTAAAAATTAAAGAATTTCTAGAACAACTGGAAGATAAAAAACATTTACAAAAGTTTTTTGGACTTTTAGATTATTGATGACAATTTATAAAAAAACCTTTCCAAAAAAGAAAAGATTTTACAAGAAAAATTGAAAAAAGATGTTTCCTTTATTTAGACTAATAATGATTCTAAAATTATCAAATAGATAAAATCAGATCTTATATTTATTCCAAAAGTATATCTTCCTAAAACAAGGGAATTATTAATTTTAGAAATTGACGTCTCAAAAGAACACTGGGGCTATATTCTTAAAGCTAAGGGAAAAAAACCAAGAATTAATTTACAGTTATAATTCAGGTAAATTTAAACCAAATGAAATAAAATATATTATTTTTGAAAAAAAATTTACTTGCAAAAAAAAATGCAATAACAAGATTTCATATTTATTTAGCACCAGAAACATTTATCATTAGAATGGATAATAAGGCTATTAAAAATCTTTTAAAAAATAAAAAATTAGATACTAATCTTTAGAGAATCAGATGGTATAATTTTTTATGGTAATATAATTTTAATATTGAATACATTAAAGGAACTAACAATGTTTTTACTAATTTCTTAAGTAGGCTTGATGGATCAAGGAAAGAAACCCCTTTAACAATAAAGAGAATGGACTATTATTAAAAAGAAGCAATTTAAACCAAAAATTTCTTTTCAAAATCCTAATCTAGGATTTCGTTTCCATCAACCAATCTCATATCTAAATCTAGGATATTTTTATTCACCATAACCATATTTTTCTGTCTTATACACTTTATTACAATCAATAATGGAACTAGTTCAAGCTTCCCATATTTCTCAATTTTCTCATGACCCAAATCACTTGGCTCCTATCTCTTATTCTGAAATTCTTAGGAGAATGGAAGATTTGCTTCAACCAAGACAACCTTCTATAGAAATAAAAGATTTTTATAATCCAGGTATATCCCCTGATTATATAATCTTCTTAATAATGAATGAAAAGCCCACATATATGATAGTAAAGCTAATTTTCAAAAAACCATGACAAAATTAGCACAAGTTTTAGCTAATCAAGCCGAGCAACAAGCTTACTTTCAAGAACTTGTATACAAAACAATGTGTGCAAGTAACTTGCTAAAAGAGCAAAATCTAGATTTCTTTACTATTGATGAAAATCAATATTCACTTGAAAAGATAAACAATCTCTTAGAACTTTGTGAAATTTTCAAAACCAAACTTTTTCCTCCAAACTATTAAAATTAAAGAAAGTTTTTATGTTTGAAAAAGCTGCCAACCTCTTACCCAAAAAGATATTTCAAAGAATAAATAGCTCTATTCTTCTTGAAATAGAAAAACTATTACAAGAAAAATTTACTGATTATCATTTTCAAGAAGATAATTCTATCATTTTTAAGAAGATAATTCTATGATCTATCTTGAAAACATTGGAATAGGAGAGCCCTTTCCAAAAATAAAATTTAGATTGGATCATGAACCATTCAATATAACAAGTATCAAAATCGGGGTTGTTAGACAAATAGTTGTATAAAAATTTTCTTTTCGTTTACTAAATCAATTCCCGACATTTATTAAATCAAAATTTATTGACTTTACATAAAATGATCAATTCTTTTGTTATATTCATTTTAAAATTATTAGGCTTCTAGGGATTTTTTAAAGGGAAATATTCATCAAACCTTATCAAATTTAGGAAATCCAAAAAATAATGGATGGCCCTATTTTAGAAAAAATTAATGAAAATCCTTAACAGCTTAATCAAGCTTTAGGGAAATTTTTCTCCCCAAACCAACATCACTTCCAAATAGGAATATCTATGATAGATAGAGCCAAAACCTTGCATTGTGAGATAATAAAATTTTAATATCCTTTAATTTTTACTTTATAGATAGATGTAGGATTTTCATTCAAGGATCCTACAATGACAAAAAAATCTCCCCAACTGAACGATAGGCTTTGGAGTTATTGAAGAAATTATAAAAAATGAAAGACATGGACCATCTTTAACATCTTTTATTTTAATATAAAAAAAGATGGGATATCTAGAATAAAACCAAAACCAGCTCTCCTTAATCAATTAATGTAGATGATGAACAATTACTTAAACTCGATAACATCCAAGAAGGATAAGATTTGACAAAGACAACAAAGACATGATCAACATCAACCTATAACAATAAAAGCAATCAACTGAAAAAGTCAACACAACTTTAAAGTAATGGCCGTGAGATAACTCTGACAACCAGAGTTACGCTAACTTGGGTTAAGATAACTAGGGTTAGGTTAAAAAATTTTGTTATAAATATGATCAGCAAACATGTAAGAGGACACACTTCTACTTCCACCATTCTCTTACCTATATCCTTTCATCATCTTTTTTTTTTTTCCTTTTTGTAATTGGTATTAAAGTGTTGTAATGATATAGTTTGTAGAGATATATTTATATAATTCAAGTTGAAGTTCCTCTATATACTATTATTGTAAGTTTTTCTTCACTTTCTCAGCATTTAAGTTTTAGTTTTATGTTTTAAAATCAATATACCTATTTATTATCTCTATGCTAGAATTGTGGCTTTGTTGTTGCCTTTTAGTCTAGCTTTTGAGATCTTTATATCATAAACAGACGGTCTTAGGTTCTAGGAACATGGAGCAAGAAGTTAAAAATTATGTTTGTCTATAAAACTTTCATAATCATAGTCTATATATAAAACCTCAATTAGAAAACCATACTCCAGCAATCAGCCATAGTATTAATGGTTTAGTAGATTTATCAGCATATTTCTTTAAACATATTTTTACTAAAGTAGAAATATTAGAATAAAAAATTGATACTATTAATTAAAAAATGGAAACTATGGATATTAGTAAAAGTCAAACAAATGACTTTAGACCTTTATATTACGGTCATACTATGCTTACACTTACTGATGATAATCCATCATCATCACAACCACAATTCTCTAAATCAAAGAAATTATTTTTTATGTCCTACAAAAGTCTTATAGAACACCTTAAGTTTAAAATCGAAAAAGTAACTATTCCTAAAGAAATGATTAAGTACCTACATATGATTGAAGAGTTTTATGAAACTCATAAAGAACTTTTTAGAAATTTAATTATCACTATATGCTTAATTATGATACTGCTGATGAAAGCAGTTTTGATAGTGATAATCAAGTAGATAAAGCTTTAGCTACTAATCTAGTAGTCAAAGAAAAAACTATTGTTACAGAATCCTCTTCATTTGAAAAAATAGAAGGAGATACACCTACTTTTATAAAAATAGATCAACAACAAGTTGATAGAGAAAAATGAAAAGTTGAAGAAGTTTCTAATCCAAAAACTGATGACTATCTTAGATTTCTCGATATGAGTAATCCAAAATTATTTGAACAACAAACAAATAAAGATGAAATAAAACAAACAAGAGATCATGAATGAGTCCTTCAAAATAACATGTATATAGAATCACTTAACAAAAGAAATGTTGCATTTGGAGGTACATACATAGATTTATCAAAGGTACATATTTCTAACTATAGAAAAATCATAGAAGATTACGCACAGTCTATGTTAATGTTAGTAACAGGCTATAAAGATACATGGACAAAAGAAAAAATTTTAAATTATTTTTGTAGAATATAACAAGGAGATGTTTTACAATTTTTTAGAAAATGAGAAAATTTTGAAGCAGGAAAAACACAGAAAGGGTTACTCCTTAATCAGATCACAACAACCCCTAATATTTAAAAAACAAAATCTAACTACAATGTTTAAAAATGAGTTTTATGGAAGGATGGATGAAGCTGATCTTAACAGTGAAGCTTAATTTATCCTATCTAAAATAAAACTTTGTAATATTCGAAATTTAGAAGAATTTTTGAAAAAAATATATTAGTGAATATCAAAAATTGGATGAACAACATTCAACTTTTTGAAAAGAATAATATTTTCATAAACTTCCCTTACCATGGGATGAATTATATTTACAAAATTATCTTACATATTTAGAATTGCATAAACCAGTCAACAATAATTTGATTTATATTGACATTTTAGGAAATAGAGTTTATTTTACTAAAAAACAAATAATTGAGTACTGTCTTAAACAAAATGTTGCTAAGGAAGTTAAAAGCAAACTTAGTGATAAAAAATGCACTAGGATTTTAGATAATGAATTTGAATTTGGTTGTAATAAACAAACTAATGTCTATTACAGACGTCCAAGAAAACAAAAATGATATAAAATGATAAAATGGAAACCTAAACATAAGGTAGCCAAAAATAAAAAATTCGTTGTTAGAAAAAAGGCTAACAAAAAGTTTAAATGCAAATGTTTTATTGTGAAGAAAAAGGTCACATAGCACCGCATTTTCCTAACAAAGGCAAGTGTGTTAAAAACGTTATAAAAACTCTCAAAAAACGTGAGTTAAAAATTTGTTTTGATGAAAAAATATCTGATAATGAAATTATTTATCAATTAGTTTCTGAAATAGATTCAGTTACTAAAGAAGAATTTATTTTTAAGATGAGTCCTACAACTCCTTCTAAAGTTAGTACAAATTCAAAAATCTCTACAGTTGAACAACAACAAATGACTTGTTTTAGAGATATATTAGAACAAGTTCATAATTTTACTGATGAACAACTATCTCAAATGCAATCCATCAAAAAAGATGAGATCTATAAAACTCATTTTATACAAAATTCCAACCTTGGGTACAACATCACATTGAAAAAGTTAGTGGTGATATAATAGCAAATGATTCTAAATAAGAATTTGTAGATATACACCCTTTTACTAAAGAAAAAACTAGGAAATTTAAGCAAAAATATCTTGAAGTTAGATATATACAAATAAAAATTATTATGATTATTATAAAATCTCTTTTTATAATTGGAAACGACATACCAAATCTAGCTATTTTACTTGATAAAAGGTTTGCCAATCTATTGAAGTAATAATTGGTGGTGTCCAATCAAATTTAGTATCAATAGTTGTTTGGTTTAAAGTCAAACCAAATTATTTTACTAATGATCCATTAATAGAAAATTGTTTTAGATTAAGAATTAGAACTAAAAATTCAGATCTTAGAGAAATAGCTCATGATTTTTCTGTAAATTGGACTGCGATTTATGAATTGACTAACATGCCACTACTACTATTAAAGAAATTGATTTAAAAATTATGAAAATTTTGTTATGATTCAAAAATCAAACCCAGATTAATGAATCTATAAAATCTATCTATCCCAACAAATTGGCTTTTATAAGATATAATAGAAGAAAGACCTATAAATAGTAGTGTTAAATCTTTAGAATTTTTTGCATATGGAAACAATCTTTATTTTAAAAATCCAAATACTAGTAGTCATAACAAAAATCTAGTTTTACCTTCATCTTTTTCAATACCATCATATTCGAATAAAGATGATCATATCGAAAGTATTGCTAGTGAACAATCTTTTAGTTTGTATAAGAATTCTTTTCAAACACAACCCACTTCTTTTGGAACAAGAAATGTGAATATTCCTATATTTCTAAGTGATAATACTAGATCTAATCATGAAAACTTTATTTACAACTCAGTAAACTCAGTTTTAAATTCAATTTCTTCTAGAAGTGCTATAAGAGATGATATTAAAAGTTTAGCTATCATCACTCAATATAAAATACGAGATGAAGAAGTTATTACTTTTTCTAATAATCAGCCAAAATGGCATTATAATTATATTAATGCTGAATTTAGATTTGAAACGTATAAACCATACTCTTTAAATGTTTTAATTGATATAGGAGCAACTATCTCTAGTTGTCATAGTAATGCATTACCATTAAACAAATGGCAACCAATGAAACACCCATTGGTGGTTATAGGAATGGATGGTAAAGAAACCATCATAAGATATAAAGCTAAAAATATTTCCATATATTTTATGAACAAAAAGTTTATAATTCCAAAAATATTATGTTTTCCTTTTACGCATGGAGACATGTTATTAAGAAATAATTTCTTATATAATTGTTTATCTTTTTGCTTAAATCTCAATTATATTAATCTTACTATTTATAAAGAATCTATATAAATACTATTAATAAAAAATCACAAACATATTTGTGATTTTAGTTTTAGATCAGAAGCTAAACATGCTAAAATAAAATCAATCAATGAAACAAATTGGTTATTTAAAATTTTAAAAGATAATTTTAGTACTAAAATTATGGTCACGAAGTCTTAGATATTGCAATGTACAAATGACAAATTCTAATTAAATCATTAGAGTTAAATCAATTATTTATACTAAACAAGATATAGATGAATTTTATGTTCAAATTACCAAACACTTACAAAAAAAACTCATAAAACCAACAAATAGTCCACATTCAAGTTTAGCATTTATGGTAAGAAACCATGCTAAACAAAAAAAAGGAAAAGCCTAAATGGTAATCAATTATAAAAGGCTAAATCAAAACTTAGTTTTTTATGGTTATTTTATTTTTCAAAAAGATGTTTTAATAAATTTAGCAAAAAATGCTAAATATTTCAGTAAATTTGATTGTAAATTAGGTTTTCGGCAAATCATGCTTACTAAAGAATTAAAATTATTAACAGCATTCAATGTACCAAAATGTTGATTTAGAATTTTTAGGATTAAATTTATCTTTAGATGGTTTTATTTTACAAGGTCATATAATAATAAAAATTAAAAAATTTCTACAGCAACTGAAAGATAAAAAACATTTACAAAAGTTTTTAGGTCTTTTAAATTATGGATGACAATTTATAAAAACCCTTTCCGAAAAGGAAAAGATTTTACAAGAAAAATTGAAAAATGATGTTCTTTTTATTTGGACTACTGATGATTCTAAAATTATCAAACAGATAAAATTAGATCTTATATTTATTCCAAAAGTATATCTTTCTAAAATAGGATAATTATTAATTTTAGAAACTGATTCCTCAGAGGAACACTAGGGTTATATTCTTAAAGCTAAGGTAAAAAACCAAGAATTAATTTGTGGTTATAATTCAAGTAAATTTAAATCAAATGAAATAAAATATATTATTTTTGAAAAAAAATTACTTGCAATAAAAAATGCAGTAACAAGATTTCATATTTATTTAGCACCGAAACCATTTATCACTAGAACAGATAATCAGGCTATTAAAAATTTTTAAAAAAATAAAAAATTAGATACTAATCCTAAAAGAATTAGATGGTATAATTTTTTATGCCAATATAATTTTAATATTGAATATATTAATGAAACTAACAATGTTTTTGCTGATTTCTTAAGTAGGCCTGATGGATCGAGGAAAGAAACCTCTTGAACAACAGGGAGAATTGACTACTATTAATAAAAAGCAATCAAAACCGAAGATTTTTTTTCTCAAAATCCTAATATGAGATTTCATTTCCATCAACCAATCCCATATCCTAATCTAGGATATTTTTATCTACCACAACTATATTTTCTCTCCCATAACCTTCATTACAATCAGTAATGGAACCGGTTCAAGCTCCTCATATTTCTCAATTTTTTTAAGGCTGAAATCACTGGACTTTTATCTCTTATTCTGAAATTCTTATGAGAATGAAAAGATTTGCTTCAACTAAGACAACTTCCTATAGAAATAAAGGATTTTTATAATTTAGGTATACCTCCTGAATTATATAATCTTCTTAATGATGTATGGAAAACCCATATATCTGATAGTAAAACTAATTTTTGAAAAACCATGACAAAGTTAGCACTATCTTTAACTAATCAAGCTGAACAATAAGCTCGCTTTCAAGAATATGTATACAAAACAATGTGTGCAAGCAACTTGCTAAAAGTGTAAGATTTAAATTTCTTTGCTATTGTTGAAAATCAATATTCACTTGTAGAGATAAACAGTCTCTTAGAACTTTGTGAAATTTTTAAAAACTAAACTTTTTTCCAAAATATTAAAATTAAAAAAAATTCTTATGTTTGAAAAGTTGTCAATCTCTTAACCAAAGAGATATTTCAAAAAATAAATAGCTCTTCTTTTTGAAATAGAAAAACTATTACAAGAAAAATTTATTGATTATCATTTTCAAGAAGATAATTCTATGATCTATCTTGAAAATATTGGAATAGGAGAACCCTTTCCAAAAATAAAATTTAAACTAGATGGTGAACCATTTGATATAACAAGTAGCGAAATCAGGGTAATTGGACAAATAGTTGTACAAAATTTTTCTTTTCATTTACTAAAACATTTTTGGCATTTATTAAATCAAAATTTATTGACTTCATAAAAAATGATCAATACTTTTTGTTATATTCATTTTAAAATTACTAGCCTTTTGGGGATTTTTCAAAGGAGAAGATTCATCCAACCTTATCAAGTTTAGGAAATCCAAAAAATAATGGGTGGCTTTCTTCTAGAAAGAAAAATTAATGAGAATCTTGAATAGCTTATTCAAGCTTTAGGGAAAATTTCCTCCCCAAACCAATATCACATCCAAACAAGAATATCCATGATGGATAAAACCAAAACCTTACATTGTGAGATAATAAAATTGCAATATCCTTAAATTTCTACTTCAATAGGTGGATGTAAGATTTTCATTCAAAGATTCTACAATGACAAAAATCTTTCCCCAACTAAACTATAGGCTTTGGAATTATTGGAGAAATTATAAAAAATGAAAGACATAAACCATCCTCAATATCCTTTATTTCAATATCAGGAAGGGTGAAATATCTAAAATAAAACCAAAACCAACTCTTCTCAATCATTCAATGCGGATGGTGAAGAATTACTTAACCTCAATAACATCTAAAAAGGATAAGATTTCACAAGATAATAGAGATAGGATCAATATCAACCTGCAATAATAAAAGTAGTCAACTGAAAAGTCAACATCAACTTTAAAGTAATGGCTGAAAAGATGGAAAAAATTTGAAAAGAAAAAGCAAATGTGAAAAATGGCGCAAAATGTCAATGTGCTTCAAATGATGAAATGTTCTTTTAGTTCATAACCTTTTAAACACATGTTTTAAGCCTATTTTATCCTTTCTTTCATAACTTTTCATCTTAACCTACATTACATCCTTTAAAAGTCCATTTTGATTAAATATGAATATTTAAATTGAAAGGTCAAATATTGAACTAAGGCATGCTTGTGATAGGACAATGAGATCATGATTTGTTCCAATATTTTGGGATTGGTTTGAAATTAGATGGGGATGTCAACAATGAATGAAGTGAAAAGAAATGAAAAAAAAAATGAAAAAATGAAAAAAAAAAAAGAAAAAAAAAAAGAAAAAAAGAAAAAAAAGAAAATTCAAATTGAAAACATGAAAAGGTGATTTGGGTAAAAGAAATTTAAGCAAAAAAATCAATGTCAATTGACGATTCTACTAAATTAAGGTAGGGTTTGATAAGCTCAATTATTTGAGAATTCAATGGAATGGGGTTTTTAGAAAGAATTTTGAATTAGAATTGAATTGTTTGAATATTCATTATTTGGATGTTGATATCCTACCCAAACAATTAGAGTGATTTGTTTTTATTCATCTTTGATTTATTTTTAGTAGATTTTTTTATTCTTTTAAATAATAAAACCCATTTTCTTTAATTTTTCTTATTCTCTACCAACTTTTGTATCCCCATAACAATTAAAGAGATGTGTAATTGCATTATATTTGTCATGAAATTGAAATGATGATAAATAAATGAATGATAATGTTCATAAAAGATTCTTGCATTCATTTGAAAAGAAATCCAAGATGCAAAGAAAAGAAAAAACTAAAGTGAGAAAGGTGAAAGAAGCTTGAGAAAATGTTTTACAAATATGGTGTCCAAGTGATAAAAACAACAATGGATCAGTCAATGAAGTTTGTAGTTTTGAGCAAATGATGAAAATGGTAATGGATCAGTTGATGAAATTTGTGAGTTCATTCTAAAATTTTAGTATTGAGAAGCTGAAAAGAAAAATTATGAATGGTGAGATTGAATGATGAGATTAAAAAGAGATCATGGGCCGATTATAATCACCTAAGAGATTAAAAGAGAAAAATTTGTGAACTTGAAGAATGAAGACACTGGAATGACCTTGAGAAATTTTTTTACCACAATAAGAGTTGTATTCATTAACATTGCATTCATAAACATTGCTTTCATGCATTGCATTCATAAGCATTACACTCATGTAATTTGTTTGATAAGAAGTTATGATCTTGGATCTTAAAATGGTGCGAATGAGAAATATTTTTACTTGATGATAAGTTTTTTCAAATATGAGATTTTAATCCTTGGTGGAGGGTATTTTTGGAAGATAAGATTTCAATTATTAATATAAAATTTTTGAAAAAACTAGTTTGGTAATAATCCTTAATTGAGGAAATATTTTGCAAAAATAAAGCCTTTTGATGAAATTTTGATCCTTGTATGAGGAAAACTTTGTAAAAATAAAGTTTGAAACCTTTGAATAAAGAAAATGATTTCGAAAATAGTTGGTAAAACTTGGTTAAAGAGCTCTTCTAGCTTTTAAATTTTCATAGCCTCTATTTAGATGAGTTTTTTCATTTCAAGGTGAGAATCTCTAATGTAAATCCTTGAGAAATTGAATTTTAGATTTGAACTTTTCAATTAAGAATCTTTGAATCTTAGATGTGAATATCTAAGATTTTCAAATATGAATCTTTGAATCTTTGATGCGAATCTTGAAGAATTATGTAAATCTCTAGAACCTTTTGGTGAGAATCTCGAATCTTTGATTTGAATATTTAAATAAACCTTTGATCTTTTTTAAATAAGAATCTTTTTTTATTTTTTGAAAGTTTTTGAGCCTCTAATAAGAGGAGCTTTTTTTTTAATTATTTTTCAAAGTTATTAAACCTTTGTCCACTGGGTTTTCTTAGGATAAGATTTTAAAACTATTAAAAAATCTTTTTAAATGTGAATTTTTTATGAGAATCTCAAAATTTTTTTGAATGTGAACCTTTGAATCTTAGATATGAATCTCTAAGATTTTTGAATGAGAACCTTAATCTTGGATTTAAATATTTAAGAGTTTGAATTGTGAATCACTTGCAAATCTTTGAATTTTAAATTTTAGGAATCTTGAACACTTGCAAATCTTGAAACTTGTGAATCTTTGAAACTTGCAAATCTTTGAACTTTTGCGAATTTTTGAATTTTTTTGAATCTTAATTTTTTTGTGAATCTTTGAATCTTTTGGGAATCTTAAATTTTTTATGAATCTTAAATTTTTTGTAAATCTTTGAAATCTTTTTGTGAATCTTGAATTTTAGAGAATCTTTGAATTTAATTGCGAACTTTTGAACTTCAAGTCGAGAATTCTTGAATTTCAAATGCGAATGTTTAAATTTTCAATTGAAAACTTTTGAATTGCAACTGCAATTGCGAATTGCGAATCTTTATTTTAGCTGAGAATCTCTAAGGTTTTCTTTGTATCAAATCCAGACGTAATTGGTGTCTATATTTTTGCACAATTCTTGTTCCACAGAAAATGCGCAAAGAGTTATAGCTGTAAACACCCCATTTAGTCTAGAGTCAATTTATATTTTAAGATTAGACTTTGAATTTTTTTTATTTTTGGTATTATATTTAGTTTAGAGTTATTATTATTTTTTTAAAAAAAAGTAAAAAATTATTTTACTGAAACTTGAAGAAGGTTTAATTCTAATTTGGTTATTGAATTGAAACTGTTCTAATTGAAAAAAGACTATAAAAAAGAATTGGTTTGAGAGGCGGATTTGGATTAAAAATCCAAGGTTGAAGTTGATTAAGAGATTCAAACCAAGAAAATTTCTTTTCCTATTGTAATTAGGATTAAAGGCTTACAAAAAGACCCCATTAGGATCAATTAGAAACAATCAAGAATCAATTAAAAAAATCAAAAGAGAAAAGGTAAAAAGAAAGGCAGAAAAAATTAAGAGTTTTTTATTTATAATCTTTTTTGGTGTTTTAGGTTTAGATAATTAAGATTTTTTCTTCAGAGTTTTGTGTTGGGGAAAAGAATTGAGAAGAAACACAAAAGGGAGGCATTTAACAAAAAATTTTATAGCAAAATTTTTTAGGGTTTTGAGTATATATGTTTTAGGTTTTTATTCGATTTTTGTTTAAATCAGAAAGAAAGACAATCACCACAAGTGAAAAGTGCTAGCAAAGCCATAGGTTGTTTTGTAGAAAAACAAGAAAAGAGATAAAGGGGTGAAAAAGCAAGAAAAGTAAAAAGGGACTAACCTAGTTTGAGGATCCAATACAATAAAAAGCCCCAATCGTAATTGGTTCCAACAACCATCAAATTGAAATAGGCAAGTGCAATTACAAAGGCCCACATGCTTTGGAATCAATTGTAGCCAAATTTATTGGTAATTTCTATTTTTTTCTTCTTTATTTATATATATTTACATTACTTAGTTGTTTCTTTTTCTTCTTTTATGCATATTTAACATAAATTTTTATAATAATTCATGATTCCTACCAAATTATTGGAAGATTTTCAAGGATTTAAAAATTTTAAATTAAGTTTTACCAAAAAAATTGGAGCACTTAATAAATTTTTGAAAAAATAAAATTTCAATCCTACCAAAAAATTGAAGGACTCAAATTTTTGTTAAATCTTACCAAACTATTGGAGGATTTAATGACCTTTATTTTTAAAGAAAGTTTTCAAACAAAAAAGTCCCACCAAATGATTGGGGGATACACATTGATATAAAAGCTTACCAAATATTTGGAGGATTTTATTGATTGATTTCAAAAAAATTATTTCTTAAAAAATATGTTAATGAATCCAATGACGGAGCCTCTTAAAGTGAGACAAGAGTCTTTATGAATACTCCTGAGGTGAAAAAATTATCTTAAATTACTACCAAATGATTAGAGTAACTTTGAGACCAAATTCTAATATTAAATTTACTTGGTAAAAATATAAACATGTTTAAAGGCTTGGATAACGTGAAATCAAATTAGTACCATCTTTCAATAGGAGTTATGGGGGTAAAATAACCTTTTTCACATGTAACTGTACTCTTAAACTTAGATCTAGTTTCATAGACATGAATATACCTTTTAAAGACACCTAAGTTAAGCTTGGGATTATTCTTTAAAATGAGACAGATTCAGTAGGTGATCAATCACACCTAAATAAAAAAGTTTTGTGACAACTCCTTAAAGTTAAATCTAGCAATAGCTCTATACACTATGACATATTATTTCATTAATTAGTTTAAAAAAAAGTAAAAAAAAAATAGAAAAAAAAAAACAAAAGCTTGAAAATTTTGAACGGCTATAATATAAGTATTCCATCTATTGAATTTTTTTTTATTGCCCACCCTGTCACTGCTTAACTTGGCAACACAAAAATTAGCTCTAAAGTCTTCTCCAAATCATAAAAAAATCTAGGATTTTATTCTAGATTAGCATTTTAAATTAAGCCTAACAGATTATCAAAGAAGGGGTAATTGAGAGGCTTTTTTTTTGGGACAAAAACACACTGCCTAAATCATCCACACACATGACCAACACCATCTCTATCACTACACTAGAATACAAAGACAACCTAAGCTAAATCACCCCTGCCTTTACCATATCAAAACCAACCTTGCCAAAACCAATCACTAGACCTCTCTTTTGTCTAACACCAACCCTACCTGTAATACTCTAGCCCAAGTGATAATTGGGCTGAACTATTACTAAAGTCCATTAAGTTAATTAGGAGTTTAATTACTAAAGAAAAAATGACTGAGTGTTTTACCAAAGAAAAATCTAGTTATCGTGAAACAGAAAAAAAATGAGAGTTCTTCTTTCTTATCTTTCATAGGGTTAAAAAGCATGAAAAATCAAGTTGCAGATTCAAAATAAGAGGCTACAATCAAGTTAATCCCCTAAATGTGAGTATATGTCTTCTTTTTATTTAAAAAAATATATCATGTTGATTTCTATTATATGGAGTTAAAGTTTTAAGAGAAAAACCAAAAAAATTATGAAATCTTTCATTGATCATCATGATCTATTTAGGTAAATTATTAGGCTTTGTTTATTTCATGTTCTATTGATGATTATTGAATGGAGTTTAAAGGCTAAAAGTGGGGATTTGAATTTTTAAAGATTAAAGGAGTAATTCTATTTTTAGATGAAATGCTATAATCTGCAATAGTGAATCAAAATAGAATTCTATATTAGTGGATAGGTTATTGCTATGATAATTATATATTGTTGGAAAATGTGTTGAATCTACTTTCTAATGAAATAAACAAAATCGAATATGAGTTTTTTATGAATAGTTATCTAATTTTTACTTAAGGATATACAGACTATAAGATAGCATCATTAGGGTTAAATTTCAAAATTTTTCTTAAATTTTATATATGAAGTGAGAATTGAGCCATATATGTTTGAAAAGTTATTAAGCCTACTTTCTAAAAAAACAAGTGAAATTGAATTTGAAGTCTCTTATGAATAAATACATAATTTTTATTAGAAGGTATATAGGTTTTCTGCCAGTAGCATATGACGTGGATTGTAAAAATTATTATAATTAATCTATAAGGAATTACAAAGTGAGCCATACATGGTTAGAAAGCTTATCAAGTATAGTTTCTAATGCATTAATGAGATCTTAAATTCCAATTTGGATATATTGAGATATGGCCATTTTAATAAAAAGAGGTCAAGCCAATAGTATTAGTGAGTTGAGTTAATTCTTGAATAACTTAGTTGTTTTTAGTATAAATGGTCTAAAAAAGGGTTGATTAATTTCTAATGTGTTGAAATGATCTTTAATAGGCATTAATTATTTTGGGAAAGAAACTAAATGGTGGAATCAAAAGGAGATAAGTAGAATCTCATACATTTTACTTATTTTTGAACCTATGTATATATGTATGTTTCTAAATGGGTAAACATTTTATTTCTTTATTTTTGATATATGAAAATAGGATCAAGCATATGATTATTCTATGTTTTTGCTATGTAAATGATGGATCATGCTTATGAATGAAATAAGAAAATGATTTATGCTTAAGATACAATTTTATGATAGCTACGTTTTTACATCCCTGAGAAGTGGGATCATCGACATCAGAACTAGCTCTACGGCCCTAGCTAATGGGTTATAGTAGTACCATAACCATGATCATACGACCCTACTAACAAGTTAGAGTAGTTAGCATAAGGCTCTGGCTAGCAGGTTATAATAGTTAGCAATGATTATGAGGATGAAATTGTTAATACAACCAATGTCATGGGTTATAGCAATGACTGTAGTTAATAATAAATGAATGATAATGATAATTCATGATGATTTACAATGATTTTTAATGATTGATCCATGATTTGGTTTGATTACGATATTTGAATGATAACATATTTTACAATGATTTATGAATTGACATGTTTTGACATTGATTTATGAATTTGTGAAACATTTGATAGAACAATGATCTTTGAAATGTTTTGATATTATGATTTGATAAATATTTTGAATGACCTATATGATATGTATGAAAAATATGCTTGATCTGGTAAGGTGTGTGAGCTTATACTTGCTAAGCTATGGTTTGCTCATTCTCTTTTTACTTTTTCTTTACAAATGAGTAAATGATAAGTTTAGTTAGTCTTGTGAGAAGCTAGAAGATCAAAATGGGAAACATTACTTAGTTATTGAAAACAATGTTGGCCAATGAGATATTATTAATGGTTTTGGATCTTATATAGTTTGTATTTGGATATGTAGAGATGTATCATTAGTTGGATTAAAGATATAAATTTTACTTGGCATATTATTTTATTAAAAAATTTTAGAATAGTTAAGAAAGAATGTTTCATATTACTTTGGGGTTTTACTTCAAAGTAATATGATCATGCTATGTCTTAGTCTTGGGGCATGACATAAAGTGATATCTGAGCTTAAGTTGCGATCTTTAGAGAATTTTTAAGAATTAAATTATGATTTGAAGATTGTGATGATATTTTCTTTAAAAGCTTAAGTTATGTTTCTTGGAGATTTTCTAAGAGTTCAAGTTATGATATTTAAACTATGTGAGATGTTAAAAAGATTATATTATGATTTTAAGGATTTTCTAAGAACTACAATTATGATATTTGGAGATTTCTAAAAAGTTAGATTATGATAATTAGATTAACAATGATTTTCTAAGAATGTAGTGTATGATCCTTATATTGAAAAAGCTATTGTACGAACATGATTAGGATCCAAATACTATGTGGAGATTTATAAGAATTTAGATGATGACCTCTGAATAATGTGATAATTTTCCAAGGACATAACTTTGATCCATAGACTATAGTGGTGAGTATAAGTAAATGATTCGATGAATTTTGGAATACTTAAAGTTTCAATGAATTTTGAAGAATCAATGATTCAATGAATTCTTGGTGTAATTATTTTGGTTGATATTTACATATTGCTTTTGGATCTTGTAGTCAAGAGAATAATTACTTTGATATAGTGCAATTTTATAAGTTGAAGAGATTTTCGATACAAGTTATAATGAGACATATTTTATGAGTTAAAGGATTATTTAAGAGAATGATTTAGTCATTAGAGATTTTATGGGTTTGAGAAAAGACCTTTGACTTAACGAGATTTGAAAGTTATTTGATGAGTGTTAAGTGAATCCTTAATCATAAATTAAGATGGGAATGTTGTGTACATTGTTGGAATTAAAAGTATAAAATATTAGAGCTTGAATGAAATGATGTTTTGAAATTTTGAAGTAATTATTTATGTGTTATAATGCTTTAGAATTTGTCTTGATGGATTTAATCCAAAATGTGATAATTGTGGTAAATAGTTTAATATACGAAAAGAAGGATATTCGCTTGATTTGATTATACATTTTTATTGAGAAAGTATTTAAGGTTTAATAATGTGAGTTTGATGTTTGTATAATTAATTTAAAGTTTAATCATTAAATTCCTAATTGGCATGTATTGATTTTTTTTTTTTTTATGGCTAAAGTGATTAATTTGTGGTTATAGTTTCTAATTGAAATACACTATTGGATTCCTTCAAATTTTATATTTATGGAGAACATTGCCAATTATGGTACAAGGTTGTGTACTTAGCAAGGAATTAAATTTGTGTATAAAAATTAAAGTTATGGTTATCTAGATGATTTAGTAAGGAAGTTGATTTTGAAGGAATAATCGATTTACAAAAAAAAATTATATATGTTTTGGTTAAGAATAATTGTTTGAAATCTTACAAGTGATAATTTTGTATATTTAATGATGCTGAGCATGTATTCGATTTTAGGGAAATTTGAGAAAATTTTTCAAATAATGTGATGCATTTGGCTATTGTTCATAACTATACTTTTGCCATGAATTCAATTATTTAAAGTTCTTATTGGTTCAAATTCTATAAGAGAATTTTACTTATGGATTATGATGCATAGGATTTGACTTTGACGTGGGGATGATAGCAATATATTTGGTAAAAGAGAATTTGAAACATTATGATGTTTGTGGGGATTATGAAGAATTAGTTGTTACATGATAATTGATATATTAAATTAGAAAGAACAATATTCAAAATTGGAGACAACTTGGATAACCAAATATTTATGTTTCAATTTATATGGTATAAATTTATGGATATGATTTATTGCATCGGTTTCATATGTTTTATAAGGTTAATTGATAGAAAATTTCATATTGTCAATGAAGAAGAAAAGAAAATTAAAGTACTATGTGATATCTTTTTGGTGACTAAATGATTTGTTGATATTATTATTCAACTTTAAGGTTGTATATGGTTATGAATACCTAGTGTAAAGCGAATTACATGAAAATTTATGGACATGTTTTTCTTGTTATGAAACAATGTTATTAAAGTTAATTTGTTAGAATTTTATTGGAAAGTGCACAGTGGAAGCCTAATTTGATTTAAGTTCTAAATTTTATGCTATTGTTAGTTGAGAAAGTGATGAATCTTTAATAAATAAGAACTAATGGATTTTGGGTAAGAATATTTTGTGTTCCTTTTATTTTTTTAAGCTTTATCATTGATTGACATTCTTTTAAGAAATGCTTATGTCATGACTTGAAAAGAAATATTTTATAACGATAGTCATAAGACAAACATTCAATGATTCATTTTGAGATTTTTTATGGAAGTACATCTAAGTCTTAGACTTATTGGCATAAGGACAAAGAAGAAAAACTTTTACTTCTTGAATTTATGGAATAAATAGCCGATAAATTTTGGTTGATTAAGCAAATGTTTAAAGTAAGTAAAAGAATTATGTTAAAATTCGAAGATAAGATTTGTACCTTTAAGTGGTTAATCATTTGTACTCAAATGTGTTATCATTAAAAGTGTTATGAAGATTATAAAGTAAGGAAGGTTAAGTTTGCATTATATAAGGATATTTGAAGTTTATGGTAAAGTGAAAGAAATTCAATATAAAGAATCTTACAACCTCAGATATTGATTATACATACTATATTACAAATCTATGTTGAGAGAATACGTTCTTAATCCAAGCTATATGGTTGGATATAAATATGTAGAATTAAAGATGATATAAGTTTTAACATATCAAAACTATCTTGTTCAACTGGCTGATTGAAAAGAACAAGTTTTGAGATGGAATTGTTACCTTTATAAAAGTTTAATGAAACAGTCATATGGCAAGAGAAATAATTTCAAAAATGGAGGAATAAGATATGGATATAAGTTAAGTTTTGAGGATAAAACTTTTTATAAGGAGGGGAGAATGTAATACCCCAACCCAAATGATAATTGGGCTAGACTATTACTAAAGCCCATTAAGTTAATTAGGAGGTTAATTACTAAAGAAAAAGTAATTGAGTGTTTTACCAAAGAAAAACTTAGTTATTGTGAAATAGAAAGAAAATGGGAGTTCTTATTCCTCATATTTCTTAGGGTCAGAGAGCATGAAAAATCAAGTTGGAGATTCAAAATCAAAGGCTACAATCAAGTTAATCCTTTAAATTTGAGTATATGCCCTCTTTTTATTTAAGAAAAAAATATCATGTTGATTTCTATTATATGGAGTTAAAGTTTTGAGAGAAAAATCAGAAAAATTATGAAATCTTTCATTAATCTTCATGATCTATTTGGGTAAATTACTGGGCTTTGTTTATTTCATGTTCTTTAGATTTATTAATGATTATTGAATGGAGTTTAAAAGCTGAAAGTGGGGATTTGAATTTTTAAATATTGAAAGAGAAATTCTATTTTTAGATGAGATGCTATGATCTGCAATAGTAAATCAAAATAAAATTTTGTATTAACGGATAGGTTATTGCTATGATCATTGCATATTATTGGAAAACGTGTTGAATCTACTTTCTAATGAAACAAATGAAGACGAATCTGAGTTTTTTATGAAGAGTTGTCTAATTTTTACTTAAGGATATGTAGGTTATAAGGCAGCATCAATAGAGTTAAATTTAAAAAATTGTCTTAAATTTTATACAAAGAATTAAGAATTGAGCTATAAATGTTTGAAAAGGTTATTAAGCCTACTTTCTAACCAAATAAGCAGAATTGAATTTGGAGTCTCTTATGAATAAATATGTAATTTTTATTAGAAGGTATACAGGCTATCTGCCAGCAGCATATGATGTGGATTGTAAAAATTGTTATAATTAATCTACAAGGAATTATGAGGTGGGCCATACATGGTTAGAAAGCTTATCAAGTTTAATTTCTATTGCATTAATTAGATCTTAAATTTCGATTTGTATTTATTGAGATATGGCTGTTTCAATGAAAAGAGGTCAAGCTAACAATATTAGTTAGTTGAGTTCATTCTTGAAAAACTTAGTTGCTTTTAGTATAAATGGTCTCAAAAAGGGTTGATTAATTTCTAATGTGTTGAAATGATCTTGAATAGGCCATTAATTATTTTGAGGGAGAATCTAAGTGGTAAAATCGAAAGAAGGTAAGTAGAATCTTACACACTTTACTTATTTTTAAACCTATATATATGTATGTTTCTAAATGAGTAAATGTTTTATTTCTTTATTTTTTATATATGAAAATTGGATCAAGCATATGATTATTTTATGTTTATGCTATGTAAATGATGGATCATGCTTATGAATGAAATGAGAAAATGATTTATGCTTAAGGAACGATTTTATGATAGTTATGTTTTTATATCCCTGAGAAGTGGGATCATCGACACCAGAGCTAGTTCTATGACCCTGACTAATGAGTTATAGTAGTTAGCATAGCCATGATCATACATCCTTGCTAACGGGTTATAGTAGTTAGTGTAAGGCCCTAGCTAGCGGGTTATAATAGTTAGTAATAATCATGAGGATCAAATTATCGATACGACTAATGTTATAGATTATAGTAGTGACTGTAGCTAATGATAAATAAATGATAATGATGATAATGATTTACGATGATTTTTAATGATTAATTCATGATTTGTTTTGATTATGATATTTGAATGATAGCATATTTTGTAATGATTTATGAATTGACATGTTTTGACATTAATTTATGAATTTAAGAAATGTTTGATAGACCGATGATCTTTGAAATATTTTGACATTATAATTTGATGAATGTTTTAAATAATCTATATTATATGTATGAAAAAGATGCTTGATCTGGTAAGGTATGTGAGCCTATACTTGTTGAGCTATGGTTTACTCATTCCCTTTTTACTTTTCCTTTATAGATGAGTAAATGATAAGTTTGGTTAGCTTGTAAGAAGCTAAAAGATCAAAATGGGAAATATTACTTAGTTGTCGAAAATAATATTGGCCAATGAGATATTATTAATGGTTTTGTATTTTATATAGTTTGTATTTGAATATATAAAGATGTATCATTAGTTGAAATAACGATGTAGATTTTACTTGACAGATTATTTTATTAAAGAATTTTAGAATAGTTAAGAAAGAAGGCTTCGTAATACTTTGGAGTTTTACTTCAAGATAATATGGCCATGTTGCATCTTGGTCTTGAGGCATGACACTACCAATTCCCTCTTCAGCAAACTTGAGCTTTTACCCAATCACGACAAGCTAGCAGTCATACTAGCTTAGCTCACCAGTGCACTCGAGCTTCATCAGCCTTTCACCACCCCACACCTAAACCGAGCCTCTACACCACCAAAAAAATCTCACCTAGATAGCCACTCACCAAATAAGAAAAAACTCTAGCAAAAAAAAAATCAACACATCCCAAAGAAGGGATCAACAATGTCAAATAAGGAAACAAAAAATAAAGTCATTTTTTATCAAAACTTTGAGTTTCGATTTACCCCATTTGAGGTCGTTTTTGGAAAACAGAGGTCGGATTCGTGTTTAGGAAAGGAAATGAGTTAACAAGGATTTTTGGGATTTTTCCAACCACCTTTGATGGTGGCTGGCGATCGACAATGGTGGTATAATGGTAAGGACAGTGACGATAAGTCGACTTTCTAGGTTATAGGTTGGGAGAATTTTTTAGTTGTCTAAAGTTTTTTTTTTTTTTTAAGAGAAGGGGTTGAAATGATTTTAAAAAAAGTTTGGTTTATATAGAAAAAAAAAAGATGAAACAATGTTGTTTTGCCTTAAGAGAATTTGCATGTCAACCCGAAACATGCCCAGGGTTTGTGCACTTTACCCGTGACCCGGTTTGCCATTCCTCCCATTAATTGATCAAACTAAACCGAAACTAAACCGTGAAGTACCGAACCAAACTAAGGTGGACAATTGCTAAATCAGGCTGGACTGTTTCTAAACTGAGCTTGGACTGCTTGCTGTTGATCGATGTTTATTCTGATGTTGACTTGCCGTTGATATGTAAAAATTAGTATATTTTAATTTTTTAATTATTTATTTCATTTTTTTACTTTTTGGTGCTATTTTTAGTATTTTTAATTTACAATTTAGAATATCTTAAAATAAATATAATAATAAAAAAACTAACAAAATAAGTATAAAAATTTGGAATAATAAAAATAATAAATAATAAAATAACAATAAAGTCACAAGTGTTGATTCTAAAAAAAAATTCATGCAAAGAAATTTTTTAAAATATTTTATAAGTATTTGAAAAATTTTAAAAAATTTCAAATATAAAAAAACATTATTAATAAAAAAAATAAAGTGACAATTGGTGATTTTATCAAGGGCTTTTTTCAAAAATTTAATAAAAGTGTTGGGAATATTTTTGAGAATTTTTTTAATAAAATAAATGAAATGATAAAATAACAATAAAATCACGAACGGTGATTTTATTGAAAATATTCATACATAAAAATTTTTTAAAATATTTATTAAGTGTTAGAAATATTTTAGAAAATTTTAAGTAAAAAAACATTTAATACAATAAAAATAAAGTCATAAGTGGTAATTTTACCAAAATTCTTAGATAAGATATTTTCTCAAAATAGTCAAAAAAATGTAGAAAATATTTTTGGAATTTGATCAATAAAATTTTTATTTACCTTAATAATAACATAAATAATAAATAAACGTTTCAAAATAGATTAAAATTCTCATCGACAATAAAATTAAAAGGAAGTCACGAGTGGTAATTTTCTTCCAATTTTTTTAGAATCATATCAAAAGTGTTGATATAAAAAGAATTATGATTTACTTTGAACATATTAATAAATTCAATGACGAAACCCTTTCAAGAAAGTAAGTGATTTCTTTAAATATTCTTGAAGTAAAAAAATTTTTTAAATTATATCGAAAGTTTCGAAAATAACTTAAAAAACTTTTCAATATTCAAATAATAAAAATAAAAAATAAAAATAATAAGTAAATGATTATTTGAACAAGACAAATTTATGATTATATAAGATTAAATGGTATAGTTTTCAAATGAATGTTGGGAGGGTACCATAACATTTTTTACACGTAACCGTACTCTCGAACTTAATTAATTTTGTCACATAAATCAAAACTTATCATTTTTACAAAATTTTAATTAAATTTAATATTTTTTTAAAATGGATAATTTTCACTTAGTGATCAATTGTACCTCAATAAAAAATATTGATAACGATTTTTTAATTTTTACATCTAACAATCAAATATTCATTCGATACATTATAACATTTATATTTTTTGATAATAAAAAAATTTTCACTGCCAAAAGAAATCCAAATACAAGATACATCAAGAGATTATCATAGAGCTTCCTTGTGTATCTAGGTTACACAAAACTAAACCATCAAGCTAAATTTAATATTTGAGGGTTTAAAATTTTGGGGGACCGAGGCCGGCTTCTATTACGAGCCGCCCTTGGTTGTTAGAGATTCATTCTTTTATTCTAGTGTGTTCTACTTTTCAAAGGTTGATGATGTTAACGTAATAAATATAAAATATCAAGCTACATTTAATATTTGAGGGTTTAAAATTTTGGGGTCGACTTTTATTACCAGCCACCCTTGGCTGCTAGAGATTCATTCTTTTATTCTACTATGTTTTACTTTTCAAAGGTTGACGATGTTGACGTAATAAATATAAAAAAAATTTATATTCGAATGAACTATTATTGAATGATATCATCATGTCACTGAGGAAGTATAAAATCATAAAAGATATATATATATATATATATATAAGAATTTACAATATTATTAGTAGTTTGGTTACCTTAGACTTCTTATAATTTAATTAGGTCACATAAACATTAAAATTTCAACTCATTTAATTATTTGCAACTTGGAAATTGAAGTTTTTATGGGTTTAGAGATGGCTTAATCAGTTGTTTTAAAAGGAACACTGTATTAGAAAATAAAGTTACACTCTTACGTGCATTTGATTTTGGAAAAGTCTAAACAATACGTTGACCATGTATCGACCATGACATCAGCGTTAAGAATCTTTATATCCACATTAGATATAATAATTCATTAATTTATTTTATGTAAACATTAATAATTCGTATATTTATATTATATTTTATATAAAAATTATATATTACAATTCATATTAATAAAAAAATATGAAATATATTTTTATTTTTATTAAATTTATATTTATAATTTTATTAAAAATTTAAATCATCACTTTTATATCTTTTTTATATTATTTTTATGTTATACCACTTTATTATATTTTAAATTAGCCAGACATTAAGGAAGAAAAACTCAGAAATCCCGACTTTCTACAATGTATTGACCACGTGAAATAAGAAATGTAATGAGACAAAGAAAAATAAAACACCACATTTGTTATAACATGGAAGAATAATCCAGAAAAAGTCATTGAAGGAACAAGTACTCGGAGAAGGAAAAAAGAATGGCAGCAGCGAAATCTGTTCCATGCATGAACTCAGGAGATAAAGAAACTAGCTATGCCACTTGTTCTTTTCCACAAGTCTCTTACTTCTCTCTCTCTGATTTGCATACAGATCTCAGCCTTCAAACCCTACAAGGTAGTATTAATTCATTTTATTTACTGATGATTGTTAATCTCTTTCAGGAAGTAGTGCTATCGAAGACGAGGCCAATCCTAGAAGATACTGTCAAAGATATGTTTGGCAACTTGTCTTCAACTAATTGCATTAAGGTGGCAGACTTGGGTTGCTCTTCCGGACCCAATACTTTCAAGGCGATATCTATAGTTTTTGACACCATACATGGGATATGCCAACAAGTACAGTTGAAAGCACCTGAGTTTCAAGTGTTTCTAAATGATCTTCCTGAAAATGATTTTAATAACGTCTTCAGATCAGCTCAAACTTTCACTGAGAAGCTCCAGAAAGAGAAGGGAGACAAGTTCGGGCCTTGTTTTATAACAGGAGTACCAGGTTCCTTTTATGGAAGACTCTTTCCTAGTAGGAGTCTACATCTTGTACATTCTTCTTATAGCGTTCACTGGCTATCAAAGGTTTGTATATATCTTCTCCGTCATTACTTCCTCTACTAACTCTCTCGTTTATCTAATAGGACAAAGATTTGTTAATATTCATAAAAGAGATTTTCAATAATTATTTGTCACATAAAATTGTTCAAATTCTTTTTTTTTCTTAATTTCCTTTTAACTAGAAGATTATTAAAATGATGAAGTATAAATGATAAATCTATCATGGAAAGATCAACGAATGAGATAAAATGTACTATGGTATCTTGTTAAAATTGATAGACATCTAATTTAAAATTAATTTATAATGGGCATAAGACTTGTTTGTTCGTGGGTCAAGTACTTTCGTTAGGCTCACGATCAGACTTTGAATAAAAGTCTTTAAATCTGACAAATTCGAGTGTGATCCAACTCGATTTATTATTTTATTAATAAAATTATTTTTTTAATTTTAATTCTAAATTATATTTAAAAATAAAATATTAATTTAAATTTTTTTTTATTATTTTAAATAATAGCAAAGCTAAACAAGTTTTTTTATGTATATACTGAGAGTGAACCTTGAACAAGACCTAAAGATTTCAATTAGATATGGATTGTTCAGTTCAACCCATAGACATCTCTGATAAACGTAAATATTTATTACTCTATTTATTTATATAACTAGATAATCTTGATGAATTTACTGAATATAGGATTATCACTATAAAATAATTATTAAGGGTAGGGGCACAATCTAATTAATCCTTGCGAATATGTGATCCTTGATTCTGATTTAACAAGGTCCCTGAAGCAATTGAGAATAATAAGGGATATGTGTACATGGCTGAATCAAGTCCCCCCAACGTATTCAAAGCTTACTCGAGACAATTTAAGGAGGACTTCTCCACATTTCTAACTCTACGCTCCCAAGAGATTATTCCCGGTGGCCGTATGCTGCTTACTTTCAATGGCAGGAGCAATCTGTATCCCTCAAACGAAGATGAAGATTGGAAGCTGCAACTAGCAAAATCCCTCTATGACTTGGTGGCTGAGGTTTAATTTTCTTTGCTTTTTGCCTTCTAAATAAACCTCACGACACTCAGTATACAGCAAACTCAAAAGGAAAATTATGATCTGTCGACTTGATTTTGCAGGGAATTGTGAAAGAAGTAGATGCAGATTCATTCAACATCCCAATCTATGCACCCCACAAAGAGGAATTATGTGAGATTATTGAAAAGGAGGGATCCTTTGATCTTGACAAATTGGAAGTTGTTCAATTCAACTGGGATTCGATAGATGTCATAAACAATGAAGATTTTGTTCTCGACAAGTTCCAATGGGGACAAAAGACTGCAAATTTTGTAAGAGCCATTACAGAACCAATGCTTGCAAGTCATTTTGGGGAGACAATACTTGACAAGTTATTCACAGGGCTAGCAAAATATGAGGCTGAGCATCCAGATTATAAGTTGGTTAGTATTGTTGTTTCAATGACAAAGAAGTAGCTTTTTTCTTTCCTAAAAATAAAAAAAGAAAGTAGCTTTCTTGATTAGCCTGTATTGTAGCAGGTTTTCCTTGCAGCTATTTTATATTTCTTTACATTAGGATTTGAATATCGCTAAAATTAAAAATCCAACACTATGCTACTGTGGCGTCATCTTTTGTTGACATCATCTTTTTGATTGAATGAAATAAATTATTCCAAAAAATAGTTGGCCATATCTATGAATTTCAGAGTCAGGAACTGCTCAATTATGTTTAATGTAGAAGTTATAATACAAATGGAGAGAATATATACTATATTATAATATATATGTATTTAATTTAATTTCTTTTTATTTTGTATTTCCCCATATGTAATTAATTAATCAATTATGACAAGTTGTGCATCTTTTATAGGAAGAAGTTGTGTAAAAGAAGGGAAATGGTTTTTTTTTTTTTTTTTTTTAAAGAAGGGAGATGTTGAATTTGGAGACTAATTAAGAATTGCTTAGTTTGTACCATCAATTAATTATTGAAAAGTTATAAAATTTAGTATCTAATATGTCAGCCCGCAATTAAGAAATATTAATTAGAAAGAGATTCTAAAAAAAGTTACGAAGAAATTAAGAAACAAAATAAAGACCGAAATGCATTTCAATTTAGTATGACATATTTGAGAAAAGTCAATCGTAAGTGATAAAATATTATTTAACCATCTAATTACAATATCATAATTTATTGTATATTTTAATTCCAATGTAATAAACAATCAAGTTTATTTACGTATTTATAAGTGATTTATTAAATAAATTTTAAGTATGGAGTATTCCTGATCACTTAAAAGACCATAAAATAAACAAATTTTACTTATAACTTATAAAAACATCTTACAATAAGATATATTTGTTCCTTTTTTTTATTATTTTGAATGCTTTTTTAGAGAATGGAATAGAATCACAAAACAATAAATGTGTAAGAAAAAACTATAAGTTTCTATGTAATTTACTTTATAATAAATAATAAAATATAATATTTTCTTATTAATTAAAAGAAAAAAAAAACACTTACAAAGTTCTGAATTCAAATAAAAAATAGAACAAAAATAAATGAGTTGAGCTGAACAAAATTTTGTCATTTTTAAATCTTTTGAAAAAATTTTAATATGACTAGTATAATTCTAAATTTAACTAGCAATTTAACCGATTTAAATTACTTTAGAATTTTTACATAAAATAGTGAATGAAAAAATATATATATATTTTAAAGAATAAAGTTATAAATTTTTCAAAGCAAATTTTATTATTATGAGTAAACCATTTTCAATCATATTTAAAAATTTGCATTATCTTTTCTAAACAAGCCCTCTTTCTTTATTGGGCCAGATTTCCTTATTCAAACTCATCTCCTTTAGCCCAATAACTATACAAAATGTTATCATCACGGCTAAATATTAAAGGTAGTGAGCCCACATCAATTTCCTCATTTATTTCAGCAACGTTCTTCTGTTCATTTGCCCAAAACACTCACATTGACATTGGTAGACTCTGATTTGCCAAACACCCCTCTTTTTCCTGCATGCATTGGATATCATCATCATCATCATCATACAATACCGAAGCATTTGTCTCATTGGCTTGTCGAGAATCAGCAACCATTTCTGCATCTTTTTCATTGGAGAGCAGTCCGTATTCTTCCGGAGGATACATTATAGTCCACCATTACATCACATATGTAATAGCACGCAGTAGCAACTAGCAATCAGCTATTTATTATTGGGGGTATTTATATGCATCCAATTTTTTAAAAAAAGTATTATTTATTTTATTTCAAAAATCTCTCAAATATGATTTAAGATAATATATATACGTAAACATCTAATTTTGTTTGGAATCATTTTAAAATTATTGGATCTGTAATTACATTATTGGGTTTTAAAAGTTATTTTTTAAATACAAATTTAAAGGTTTAAAAGTGTTTTTGTTTGGTAATAGTAATAACATAATTTTATTTTTTTTTAAAGATTTAAAGTTTAAAGATTGAGTTTGATTTTGGTAATTTTTGGGAATCAAATTTTTACAAGAAAGAAAATAAAGTTTGGTATAATTTTGATAAATTCAATTGGTATTAAAAATTTTCAAATTACCTAAATAAAGAGCCTAATTCTCAATAAAAAAAATTACCAACAATCAAAGAATCAAGAAGTAAAAAAGAAGAAGCAAAACAATCAATAATCATCAAATAACACAAAATTTTGACTTTTGAGAAAGAAGTTCTTAGTCAAAGGAAAAAGAAGAATCAACAAGCAAAAAAGAGAGAGCAATATACATAATATTAAAGCAAACAGAGTTAAGTAAAATTTTTCTTAGTAGTAGACATTATTTCATGTTGGTCTAAAAGCATTTGTTAAATACACTTTCTTTTATGGTGTTATATTTATTTGTTGTTTAATGTAATTTGAGATAATATTTATGATTTTATGAGATAATTTTGTTTTGCTAGTTTATTTATTTATTTGTTTATTTCTATATTTATTTATTCGTTATTTATTATTTATTTAGTTTTTATTTTTTTCTTATTGATTTATTGATTTAATTGATATAAATAAAAATTGAATTATATATTTTAGAAAGTGTAAATATATTATTTTATAATTAGAAAAGTTGTAAATATAATTCAATCATTATTTTTAATTAGTTTTTTGTAAATAAATAAAAATGAATAAAAACCATTTGAATTAAGGCTTAGATAAAATAAAATAAAACTAATTTGATATTAATTTTGGGCGTTGTGGGGATTTTAAAACTTTTCTTATATGTAATTGATTCTCGAACTTAATTATGTTAATATATATCAGAACATATTTTTTTTAAGAAACTTTAATCAAATTTAGGATAATTTTAAAAAATATAGATTCAAATAAATAATCAATTACATTTGAACAAAAAAATTTATGATGATTCTATGATTTTTTGTCTAGTGAATAAGTTATCGTCATAATCATAACATGTTATAACGGATCTTTAAATTTTTAGTATGAGATTGCGATAAGTTTTTGATCATAGTAAACCAAAATTAATAAGGAAATAGAAACCGGCTCCTAGAAATAAAGGATTAATTTTTATTTATTCATACATAAAGATGCATAGAAATTAGTGCAATACAAAAGAAGTAATTTAACCCTGAAACATCTTAAAGATAAAGAAAAAGTTTAACTCTTAAATCACAACCATATATGTAATAGGACAAACCACTTTATTATCAGAATTATAAAGGGTTTTTTTCAGGGTAGCTAATCAGTGAGGATTGATCTGAAGAAATGAAGATGATCATCAACCTTTTATAAGGGAAACAATCACATTGACAAACTCAGTCTTCTCCTTGGCCATGTGATCAGCAAGGATTTCTCTGTACCTCCGGAACACCTCATCAATGATTGCTTCACCAAAGTGGCTGGCAAGCAATGGCTCAGCCACAGCTCTCATACACTTCGCAACATTGTAACCACTATCCTTGAATACATCAGACAAGTCAAATTCATTTTGATATGGATTCCAATTCACTTCAGTAACCTCCAAGCAATCGATGGTGAAGGATCCTTCCTTTAAAACCTCAGATTTAACCTCACTTGGAGATGGTGTGTACTGAGGAATGTTGAAAGAGTTCAGTTTCTCTTCTTCTATGAGTCCCTGCATTTGTTCATGATTTCATTATAATTTGTACTGTATTGAAATAGTTATCAACTTTATGCAAATTATACCTTTAACACAGTATTTAATCTTTTATTTAGGAAATTAATAAAAGTATGTAGTAATAAATTCCCTATGAAATGGCAAAAAAGGATTTCAGCTTTATCTCACTGCTGGAAAATGACATATAATCAGCCAAAATTCAGCACAGGTATCTGATATATATATAAGATAGATAAAAATTGACAACTACCCAAGAATTTGACATGGGACAGCCAGCATAGATTATGGTCAATCTTTGTTTTCACTTGTCAATTTGAAATTAATTAATAAAAAATGATTTTTGAGGATTGGAGAACTTTTATTCTAGTCTCTAACTTCTTTAAAATTTTCCTTTTAGTGTTTCCGTTATAAACTGAGTAGAAACATGTAAATTTTTCTATATCAGTGGCTATTTATGATTTTTTTTGGTGTCTACCTATAATATATATATAAGCAATTATTAATGACTTTATCAATTTTATCGAAAAAGATGTTTAAAAAAAATTTTAGGATCCAAAGGAAAATTTTCCTTCAACTTTTTTTTGTTTTCTAATCTTTGAAGGTGCACGTCCATGGACACCCTGTCTAGATATGGATCGACCTGTGCCTATACGAGTAGAATTATTTGTCCATGACTCCATGTAAACAATGTACCTCAAAGACCATATCATTGAGAGCCATGGCCAAAAGCTCCCAAATGTAACAACACTCTTTGCTTGAAGGATCATCAGTTCTTCTCCCTAAAAATGTCAAGACCATACGCCCTCCAGCCACCAGTTCCTCTGATCTACACTTCAAAAACAACGAAAAATCTTGCTGGAATTGCTCATAATATGCCTTATACACGTTTGGTGGACTTGTGCTAGCCATGTAAATGTTCCCTTTATTACTTTCCAGCCCTTCAGGAACCTGAATGGAATAGTTCACTCATAAATTACAAACTGCTTCTTTAATGTTTTACTGATTAAATATAATTTTCAAAACATGTGTTTAATGCTAAACCTGAGAGAGCCATTGAAGACTATAGGAAGAGTGTATGAAATGCAGACTGTTGTTTCTGAAAAGTCTGCCATAGAAAGAACCAGGCACTCCAGTGAAAAAACATGGTCCGCTGCCAGGCCCAAGTTGTTTCTTCAGTTTGTTTTGGAAGCTGGGCAAGGACTTGAAAATCGTGTTAAAGTCATTCCCTGGAAGGTCATTCAAAAACACTTGATACTCTGGGGATTTTTGGCCTATCTTTTGGCGAATACTATCCACCACTTTGATAAGTTCAGATACCAAAAACAAAGTGTTTGGTCCTGAAGAACAACCCAAATCTGCTATGGCTATGCTTGCAGGGTAGGTGCTGCAATAGAGCTCAGTTATGGCTCCCTCTGTGATTGGCTTTGTCATGGATATCACCTTTTTCTGTCCAAATTAGTTCAAGTCAAAAAAATCTTAAGCATATAGAACTTATTGAAAAAATATATTCTGATAGTTTCCAGTCAAACAAACATACACACACACACACACACATATATATATATATATATATATATATATATAAAAAGATCAGGTAATTACCTGAATTAAAGAGTTGTTTGCATAACTGGTTTCTCCAACTCCACCTTTCATATGAAGGACTTGAACTACTTCCATCTCGGTCTTTATCTCTCTCTTATTACTAGCTCTGCAAGCTGGGATATTGTTTAATTTGTGTGCTTAATGAGACGTTGCATGCCCCTATTTATAGATGTTATTTACCTTAGGTACCAGTCAGTTATACTGTTGGAGGTTCATGATTGTATTTAATACTATTATTTTATTTTTAAAATGAAGTTATATACGCTAGTCTAATACATTTAAATAATATATAAGTTTTCAAAAAAATTATTATAACTACTAAAATTTTTATTTTATTTTTACTTTAGTCTTTAAAATAAGATATAATTATGTGAAACGAATATATAAAATAAATGCATGTAACACTGTTTTTATTCAGATTAGGCCATAACATAAATTGACCTTGGTGAATTAGTGGATGTGAGTATTGTGAATGTCTTTCCTAAAGCTAATGAAATGGCAAATTCTCTGGCAAAAGAAGTGAATCGATCAGACATGCTTATGGCATAATGGTAGAGGGACAGTGTTTTGTTGTTGGGGGTTTTTTATAGTGTAAGCTTTGGATTTATGTCCTAATTCTTGTATCTTCTCTTTTCAGTATTAAAAAAAAAATCAATCTTGATTTAAAAAAAAAAAAAAAACTGTTTTTATTCTTTCTCAACAATTTTTTGGATGAATTGATCGATTTAGAACAATTAAAAGAAGATCCTTTTCTCATTGCCATTGAGCCTAGCTAGGTACAAGGCTACAAGCTTATTAACAACAACCACAAAGTTGTCGTTAACCATCAAAGCATTTCTACTACTAACGCTGTACTATTAATTGCACTGTTAGAGAATCATGCGAGAGGTCTCTATCCAAAAATATATTTTTTTAAATGTGTATCCGTATCATTTGTCTTTCTTTTTTTGTTTTTGAATTTTCCCATCAATATTTGCCTTTTCCACAATTGAAATAAGATCGTTGAAATTAAAAGTTCATTAAATTACATAATTGTTGGTCAATATGATAAAATTGGATATCTCATCCTTCGATTTATTTTTGCTAAATTAACAAAAGCTAATTATTGGAGAGGAAATGCTTTTACCCTCCTTCGCTGTCAAAGGACTATATATAGTTTCTAAATAAACTACGTTAGCTATTTTTCCTAATCTTGAGCCATTTGCAACTAATTACAATAATTAGAAAAAATTTATAAGTATTAAAGTCTATTAACATGAACGCTGCTTACTCTACTATTTAGGTGGAAAGATTTTGATAATCTAAGGTTGGTTTCAAGTGAGGCACCCTTATCCTTCATAAGACAAACTTTTTCCTTTTCTAATAATTTTTTATTTCTACCATGTCATGGCTAATCTTTATCTTGATTGAATCTTCCCGTACAGTATCCAAAAGAAAACAAAATGATTGATTGAAGTTAATTTGTTAAAAATTGTTGAGGTTGATTTTTTTTTTCTTTAATTGTCTTACTCTCTTGTTTATGATTGTAGAAATTGATTTCATCTGAATTATCAACCGTCACAAGCATTTAATTAAACATTCATTGCCAGAAAAAACAAATACCACGCGTACAACTCTTAATGTCTCCATGCCTGCGTCATGTTAATGAGATCATTTAAATGACGTAGACAATATTTTTTATAAATAAAATGTAGTTTGAAGATTAGGAAAAATTTTTCAGAAATTAAAATTTAAAATTTAAATCTATTGTATTTTTTTAAATGAATATAAAAATCGAATTAAATGTTGAGTTCTAATTTGACATAATAAAATTGGACCTAACACAGGCTGACACTAAATAACATTACACAATGCTGAGCTCGGCAACAATCATGACTTAAGGTATATGGCATAAATAGTGATATGATGCATATAATCTTGTATTCTACTAATAAAATGAAGTACCAATCCCTAAACAAGAAATGGATGAAATGGAAAAAAGAGTGCTTATTGACAATGAAAGTTAGTTAAGTGGGTAAGGTTCGAATATTTTCTTTGTAAGGCATAAGTTTAAATCTCATTGTTAGTAATTTTTTTCGATAAATGATGTGTAAATCCAATATAAATTTTTCTTAAAGCTTACAATTTGTCTTGACTTGAATTAGAGAAGACTATCATCACCATAAACTTATATATATATATATATATATAAAAGAGTGCTCATTCAAAAATAATCCTCTTTTTTTAATATAAAGTAGTTTAAAATTGAGATCTTTTATGAAAGAATTATAGATATTAAAATTTGAATTTTAAACATATTAGATGTTATTTTTTAAAATGTATAAATTAAATGATCATTTTCCTTTGGTCAATACAAACCCATAAATAATTAATTATGCCAAAAATTGTGTAGGAGACTAATAACTTAATTATTATAATCGAAAACCAGATAATTTACATGGTTTCGATTATAAAGACTAGATATGTATGTTTGGGACCCATCATCTGTAGGATTGCTGGTTTGGTTGTGAACTTGTGATTGTAATGTTTTGGTATGTCAATTAAATGTACAAGGGTACGTGCCTAATTGCAACATGTTTCGCGTGGTGTCGTGGACATTGATAAGAAACATGGCCGCCGTATCCTTTGTGGCCAGCGAGTGGCCATCGTTGCATGCATCACATGAACCTTAGTTTCGACAAGGAATTGCTGGCCCAAAAAAAACAAAAAAAAGACAAGGAATTAAAATACTATATATATCATGGACCAATGTGTTAAATAATAAATATTTTCTCAACATGATACAAGGAAAAGACTTTCACAGTTACAGTTAGACATTTCATTCACAATGTGTGTGTGTGTGTGAAGTTTGGTCAGTCAAGCAACAGTCGTGACGTCGTGTCATTAGAATATTAAATTTTTAATTTTCGTTCTCCTGCTGTTCTCAAATAAAATGCAAAATATCTCAATACTCGATAGATAACTGTGACTGAATTTTGAAGATGAAAATCGCATTCGAGACGAGTCTAAGTCGGGCAAGCAAACTAACTTACGAAACTAACTTACATAGAGAAGAAAATGTTCCCATTTCACGCAATATATATCTTAAAATTTTGCCACGACTACTTGCCTTGATTAAAAACTTTGATACTCAATGGAAAAAAAAACATATCACTTATAATAATTATAATATAATTAATTAATTAAAATTTAAAATTATACGAAAATCAATAAAATTTTATATAAAATTCACATTTATAAATGATAAACATTTACATAATTTTATATTATAATTGAATAATTATATTATTGTATTAAAATAAATTATAAGTAAAATTCTTCTCATTTTGAGATACATTACGTGATCATCAGTATTTGATTTAACAATATGCATGTAATTATTATCAGGGGGAAAATCTATACATATATATATATAAAAGGAGTCACCAAAACTCCAATTTCATGTCCATAATAAATTTCATAAAAAAATAATTTAAAGATAAATTTAGACATTATCATTTCACAAACTAACTTCGATTTTAGAAAGAGATTATGCCAAAAACTCTCTGATCTCTTCTCCCAATTCCGTACCAAAACTCTCATAAAAAAAAACATCTTTTTCAACACTCAAACTTCACTCTGAATTTCAACAACACTGCAAGGATGGCTCCTAATGAGAACTTGAGGGGCCTTGCGCCCCAAAATTTTGAAATCACCTTAGTATATATATATTTATACTAAATACATTTAAATTGGTTTTTTAATTAAAAAATAATTTTTTTTTTATAAATTAAATTCATGCATTGTAATTTAAGAAATGTTCAAATCACATTTTTATTTATTTATTATATTCAACAATTATTACTTGTAAATTCTCATATTTATATTTATTAACAATTCCTTTTCTTCGTAGATTTTTTACTTTAAATCTCTATAATATATATTCTCACATTTATATTTGTTAAAAATTCCTTTTCTTCCTATATTTTTTTTTATTTTTATTTTTACTTTAAATCTCTATAATATATTGTAATTCTTTTTTCAACAAAATGATCATATTTGAACTATTTGACAAAAGGACAGGAAAACATCATACTTCTAGCCTCAAAATTTCATCTTCATTCTTTTAAAAGTATATTTAATTTTCTTTTTTTGATAAAATGCTTAATGATTGATTTATTCATACTTTCTTATTTCACTTTTAAATTTCAAAAAAATTCTGTATAATTAGTAATTTAATAGTTAATTGTAAATCATGTTATTATTAAAAGTATAACGTTGTCATACTAATATTTTTGTTTTATAATTTTATGTTCTTATTATGTTTTTTATTAGTATATTGTTTACCTATATAAATATATATATTAATAAGTATGATAAAATATGCCTTATAAAGTAAATTAAATAAATATATTATATATTATTAGTTGGTCCTTTCTAAATTATATATTAATATCTACCATTGACACCGTACTTTGACTCCAATTCTACAACTATCCTCTCTCTTTCTTTTTTCGTTTTCATTTTTTTGGGATTTTTTTCTTAGATGAAAAAATTCAATGTATTTTAACCGACAATTTGAGTTGTTTTGACATTGTTGTTTGTGTGCATGTTTGTTGTTTGTTTTATTGTTTCTGTTTTTTATGCATTATATAGATTGTTCTTTCTATGGTTTCTAGGTTTTGATTTTGTGGTTTTTGATTTTTTTTCATGCATGATTTTTTTTTGTTAATCTGTATTTTTTTTAGATTAATAATTAGGGGTGATTTATGTTTGGTAGTAAATTCTCCCATGAAAATTGTAGATGCTATAGAGAACAGTTTGGCAAAAATCTACCCTCCAACCAACATGGCCATAACAGCCGCATCAATGCAAAATCCTTCAGAAGCAACCACTACTAATCCAACAGTAGAGAAATGGCCCGAATGCCCAGGACATTGCGTGTTTCGGCTGATTGTGCCAATTTTGAAAATGGGCAGCATAATTGGTTGCAAAGGCAAACTCATTAAGAAGATGTGCAAGAAACCTATGCCTACATTCGTGTCTTTAATGGTGTTGTTGGCACTTTTGATTGCATTATAATTCTCCTTTTTTTTTTGAACAAAAACTCTAAAAAACTTTACAATTGTCAATTTTTGATTCTGGGTTTTGCTTTCTTTAGTTGATATATAGTATGTTTGATAAAAAAATGAATAAAAGGGTTAAATATGACACAAATTCAAACCTAATCAATCCATATGGAAGCAAACCATGCATTTTGTGATTCAAAAAGTTAAATTTTTACTTTTTTCATTGTATTAAAACATTTTTTTTTTTACTTTGTGCCTTTACAAAATGACAAAGCGAGTAGACAAAAAGTAACAACTAAGCTAATAAGATATTAGCTTTAAATAACCTTTTTTAGGACCTTTTTGGCAGTTTCTTAAATTAATTGTATTTTTTTATAGGTTTTAATAACTAGAAAAGAAGAACCAGATGCAATATTTTCTCTTACAATGGATACTGCTATAAGAGGTTTCAAACGTGTCTCTGAATTGCCTGACAATGATGGGGATGCTAGAGCAGTTGGAGCTACGTTTTATTCAATCCGATTGTTGGTAGCATCTACACAAGCAATCTATTTGATTGGAAAGCTAGGCTCCTTAATTAAGTCATTATAAGAGAGCATATGTGCATTTGTAAGGGTGTTGTCATGAGGTATGTTTTGGACATTTGAAAATATTATTTCACTTTATAAGAATTCTTTAGGTTCCTTTCTACTCATCTGAGCATTTAAGTTTCATTTGATGCAGAGAACTTTGAGTAGGGTCTAGGATAGAATAAAACAAGACTAATCACTGAATCGTCTTTATTTTATAACTTTAATGCTCTTGTTTTATTTTGTGTAGCACTATTCATGTGGGATTATACAATCTTTTTAGCTTTCATAAGGTTGTTTAATCCTATTCATATAAGATAACTCATCTATATATTGTTTTATCCTTCTATTCATTGATAAATATTGCATTAAATAATAAATTGTCTTATCCTTCCCACCCTAGGCATGAAATGAACCTTAAATCAACAAAGCCATGGCTAATTCTGAATGCTTCAATGCATTACATGGATAAAATATTGAAATTCCATGTTTCTTTATTCATTATTTCTTATGTGCACACCTACATCCATATATATGCATATTTTATTCTTTTATGTTTAGAGGAATTTATGTTCTTTAGGTATGTGGTTTTTTTTATTGGAGGGCTTTGTTGGAAGGGTTATTCCAAATCAACCAAATGTGTCTTTTTTTTAATTTTAATAAAGAATTAGATAACTTAAGGAGGCTTTTTTTCCAATTACATGTCTTCTTCTACTTGTCTTGGATTGGTTAAGTTATGGTTTTCCCTTTTCAATTACAAAAGAAAGCCGGATAGTTATTAATTTGAAAGTTCGTTTCTTCTTCAACAAGTCATTTTGGAATATTATGCATAATAATGAGGATGTTCCATCAGCTTCTTTAACATTTGCAACACTAGGGACTTTTGGTGCTCCACTTTTTGAGGGGTTTAAGAGAGATCAAAAAGGTAGAATTAATAGAAAATCCTTTTTCAAGAGCTATAATTACTTTATTGTGAAAGAATGGTTTATGAAAAAAAGGAGATTACCTCATGTCTCTTGCTCATTGCCACTTTTTTCAGTCTCACTTACAAGAAAAGTATGAAAAAGACACCAATAATAACAAGTATCTTTTAATTTAAAAGTTTTGTATGAAAATTCTCAATGATTTGATTAGAAAAAGACATGTTTTAAATTGGTGTACTGTTCTTTATGGCTTAATCCAACATATAAGTTGAAAATTCAACTAAGGGATTTTTAAAGCTATCCCAATTTTTCATTTTTGTTGCAAAATTAGGTAGGAGCTGAGTTAATAGACACTCTCATACTATTCTTTGCTAGGACAACAACAACCATTGTGAACCAAAAGACACAAGGTTCTAAAACTTTTATTGGCCTGGTTGCCTTCACTGGCCTTACTGTCATGATTGTCATACTCTCCACTGGTCACCTTTTAAAGGCATATCTCAATGTAGCAGTCACCATTGCCTTTCCTACACTCAAACATTTTCCTTGGAAACATGTACAACTAAACTTCCAGCTTTTCTTTTTTTTTTCTTTTCAAGTTTTTATATAAACTTATATTATTTCTTTTAAAAAACATTTGCGCGTTCTAATCTTGGGCATGTGCTAGATACATTAGAGCACCAGTAATGGCATCATTATATGCTGCATTTGAACTAAAAGCAATATTTCATCCAATAATGGGAAAAAGAGTGACAATTCCTTTAGGGGGATTTGGTCAAGCTTTTGCTTTAGAGTTTATTATTAACTTCAATCTCATGTTTGTGGTTACTATTGTTACCACCAACACCAGAGCTGTAAACGCCCTTTTTCATCTACTTTTTTCAATTGTGAAATCAACAAATCAAAGAGAATAGAGAAAAACTATAAACAATTGAAAACACTTTTAATGCATAAATAGCTTCTACATGCAACTCCACATAAAAGCCATATTGGAAAAGACATTTCAATTAATAATTTTCATTTAAAATTTGTATGATTCAATCTTTTATATGTATACATTATAAGTTAATCAATTAATACATCTAACTTTTACAATTCATAAAATAAGGTTATATCATAATCTTAATCATGATTGTCATAACATAAAGATTCGTGGACCTATCATTAGACATAAATTCAGTAGTCGCTACTAATCTTTTTTTGTTTAGGTGTGATTGACTACCTAACTAAATATATTTCACTTTAAAAAGGAGCCCCAAACTTGATTTGGATATCTTTAAAAGGTAAATTATAGTCCACAAACCAAAGTTTAGGTTTGGGAGTACGGTTATGTGTGAAAAAAGTTATAGCACTTTCACAGCGCCCATCTAAAGAATGGTACTAATTTAATTTTGTGTTATCCAAGCGTTAAAATATATTTATAATTTACCAGATAATTTTAATATTGAAGATTTTTCTTAAATTACTCCAATATGTTGGTAATAATTTAAGAATATTTTCTCACCTCATGAGTATTCAAGGAAACTATTTGTTAGGCTTTAAAGATACTCTGTGATTTTAATTTTGCTTACACATGTAAATTTCTATAAATTAGGTTTTTAGTCAAAAATATTCTCCAATATGTTGGTAAGATTTTTTGTCAAAAATTATCCTCCAATATTTTGGTAGGATTTCAAAGAAATATTTTTTTAAGAAAATTTGTTATGTCCTTCAATGATTTAGTAAAACTTAATTCAAGATTAAATTCTCCAGTAGCTTGGTAGGATTGAATAACTTTTTTTTTTAAATCCCTTTTTTAAAATTTGAAAGAAAAAAATTAATTAAAATAAACAAAAATTATCATGCATTAATATAAATATCAAGCAATAATATAAAAATACCATTCAAATATTAATTAACCATGCAAATATAAATCATACAAATAAAATAATATATAATCATGCAATCAAATATAATCACACAAATAAATATAATAACCATGCAATTAAATATATTAATAATCATGCAATCAAATTAAACATAATCATATCATGCAATAAATATAAAATCATATCATGCAAATAATATAAAATCATGCCAAAAAACATATATTATAGTTATTATCAAAGTTTATTTTTTCATTCTAATGAACTCAATTACAATTAAAATAGATAATAAATAAATAAATAGATAAAATAAAATAAAACAAAAAAAGAAAATAAAGAATAGGAACATTAGAAGATAAAAGGAAAAACAAAAAACAAAATAAAACCAAAAACAAAAAAACCAAACCTTACGATTGGGTTGGGTCCTCACCTGGTTCACCTGCAGTTCCATACGAGTTGGGATGTGGGTTAGGCTATGAAAAATGGCATCGTATTGATCTTTATATAAAAGCCAAAATTCTTTTTTTACCTTTGAATGTCCTAAGCCCTTCTCTGTGTAAACTTTTTTTTCTCTATTTTTTCTCTTCACATTTAACAAAAAATTCAAACTCCTCATATCTCAATCAGAAAACCCAATATTTGATGTAAATAAATTCAACCGACAGCCGAAAAGTTCAAACTTTCCTAGAAACCACTATGAACCTAGAATCTAGCTGTTGTAAAACTCTTTTGGCCACCATGTACTCCATCGAAAAATTCAAAGATTCAACCTAAACCCAAAAGAAAACCTAGTTTTTTAAAAAAAAAAACCCTAGAAAATTTCCAAAAAACTACCAAACTTAGGGAAATTCAACAATTCCAAAAAAATCTTACAAATCAACCCAAACATATCCTAATCCAAAGATTTAAGATTTTACAAAGAAAAACGCAAAACTAAAATTATTTTTGAAACAACCAGGAATTGAATCAATCTTCAGGATCCCAAAATCTTTCCAAAAAACCTAGAATAAAAGTTTCCAAAACTGAAAAAACTTAACCTAGAAAACTAATTGCTCGAATCTCCCCCCAAAATAGTCTCTACATATCGTTCTTTATAGGGATTTAAACTCTTTAAATAAAAAATAAATTAATTTTTTGATTTTGTGATTAATCTAATTTGATTTTAATCTCCTCAGACTTCCCATTTTCACTGAAGATTCAGATTTTCTAGAATCAAATCAAAACCTAAAAATTCTCACTTTTTTGTTTTTTTGCTTTCTTTCTTTTTTTGACTTTTTTTTTACCAAAATAAATCACAAAAATCAAACCTAAATTAAAGTTAGGATTAAAATTAGATTACAATTAAAAAATTTTAGGCTTTTATCTTATTGGGTCCAAAATTCCCAATTAGGCCCATTTTATGATCAAAGCCCATTTTGGTTTCAAAAAAATTCTCGAACAAAATGAGGTGTCTACAGTTGCATCTCTTTGCACAATTTCTATGAAATAAAAATTGTGCAAAGAAGTAGATACCCATTACATTTAGGGCCGAAAAAAAAAGAATCATCTAAATAAAGGCATTCAACTTTTGAAAAAAGAAAACTTTAAATAACTTATCTAAACAGAGGCTCAACAACTTTAAAAAAAATGAGAAACAAGCTCCTCTATACAGAGGTCAAATAACTTTAAAACTTTAATGTCAAAAGACATCCATTTTGCTCAGGGTTAGAAAAAATTGAAAATTCAAAAATTTTAGCTTGAAATTCAAATATACACAATTTGGAAATTTAAAGGTTTGTGTCAAAGATTTACAAGGTTCCTTAACAGAAATTGAAAGATTCCAAGACTCTAAGTTTTGCAAAATATTCGCAGAGAGTTTAAGATTCGCCAAAAGTCAAGATTTGCAAAAGTTTGCAAAATTTTCAAGTTTTAGAAAAAATTCCCAAAGATTTCAAAATTCACAAAAAGTCAAGATTCACAAAGTTTTGTAAGAATTTCAAGTTTCGTAAAGATTTCAAAAGCTCAAAAATGATTCAAGATTCTTAGAGGTTTCAAATTCATAAAGATTCCAAGTTTCACAAAGATTTTAGATTCATAGGGTTCCAAGTTTCACAGAGGTTCTAGGTTCGCAAAGATTTTTCAAATTTGCTAGAAGTTTAGATTTGAAAGAAATTTAGTTTCACAAGTTCTAAGTTCACAAGAATGGAAGATTCATAAAAACTTTGGATTCACAAGAATTGATTTCGTAAGAATGGAAGATTCACAAGAATTTTAAATTTGAAAAAAATTCAAGGTCACAAGAATTTCATATTCATGAGGATGAAAAATTCTTAAGTTTTTTAGATTCTTAAGAACTCAAAGTTTCGCAAGATTTTTCATATTCGTAAGAACTCAAAAATTAGTGAAATTTTTAGATTCACAAAAACTTACAATTCCTAAACTTTTTAAATTCTCAAGAGCTTAAAGTTTTATAACACTTTTAGATTCGCAAGAATTTCATATTTGAAAGAAATTCAGTTTCTCAAGAATTTTGAATTCACAAGATTCTCAGAATCTCAGGTTCGCAAGAATTTTTAGATTCACAAGAATTTTCAGATTCGCAAGAATTTGAACTCTGTCATTGCCAAAATCTCTAGATTCAAAGTTTTGCATTCAAAAGATCTTTATTAATGATTCACATCCAAAATTCAAAGTTTCATATTTGAAAATTTTATGGATTCACATCAAAGATTTCAAAGCTCACCTCTACAATTCAAAAATTCTCATTTGAAAAATTTAGAGATTCAAACCCAAAAGTTCAAGATTTTTATTTAAAAAACTTAGGGATTCACATATAAAATTTTAGAGATTCACATACAAAGGTTCTCTTTCAAAAACATTATGACTTCACATCCAAAATTTTAAATTTCAAAAATTCTCATTTAAAAAACTTTTAAGGTTTCACATCCAAAATTTCAAGGATTCCCATTCAAAAAGCTACTTTAAACAAAGGCTCTATAACTTTAAAAGTTTGGTAAGTTTTTCTTGTCAAAAAAAAAAATCTCATTATGAAAGACCTTCTTCATTCGATGCTTCAAAAGTCAAAATTTTTTTTAATCAAAGTCAAATTCTTGTATGCGACAAATGTCATGATAATCATGCAAATGCAACAATTCAAATTCTTACTAAATGATGCAAATACATATTTTAAACAATAATGCAGATGTTATGCTATGATTCAAATATTCTCTACATGATGCAAATACATGCCCCAACCCCAATGCAAATGCAATTATCAAATTATATATGTATAGTGTAAACACAATGTATGATTATATTTAATTTGATTGCATGATTATTAATATATTTAATTGCTTGATTATTAATATGTTTATTTGCATGATTATATATTTAATTACATGTTTATTTGCATGATTATATATTTAATTACATATTTTGCATGGTTTATATATTATTATTTACATGATTGCATGATTTATGTATTATTATTTTCATGATTATATATCTAATTGCATGTTTATTTGCATGATTTATATATTATTATTTGCATGAATGGTTATTAATATATTTGCATGATATTTTATATTACTGCATAATAATATATTTGCATGATATTATATATTTACATGATTAATATATTTGCATAATAATTATTATATTTGCATGACATTCTTGCTTGAATATTTTAGTAGATCTAAGCATGATATTATTACATGACATGATTTATAATATATTTGCATGATAATTTATTCTATGATATGATTTTATATTTATGGCATGAAAATTTTTTACATTGTATGATTTAATATTTATTGCATGATTGCTTGATATTCTTTATAGAATTTTTGTATCACCATATTTTATAAATAAATAAAAGGATTGGAATTGATTTATTTGCATGATAAAACTATCTTTGATAAAGCTTAGGTAAAGTAACACATAATTGGCTTGGTACCAACTTTAGGCTTAAAAGGGTGCTAATACCTTCCTTATACATAACCAACTCATGAACCTAAGTTCTGATGATATAAACCAAAATCTATTTTTTTTAAAAACCCTTAGTTTACACTTAGGGCAACCTTAGAAATGATAGATTCACATAAGTTACCAATCACACCTAAATAAAAAAGATTGGTGGCGACTCCATGATTTTTGTATTTAATGGGTAGGTTCTCCTAACCTAAATGTTATGATAGTTTGGCAACTCCATTAGGGATATTAGAGAATCAAGCCATTAGTTAGTTATGTATTATCTTAAGCCTTATTGTAATAGTTTTTATTATATAATTATTTATAATTTTCATGTGGACTAACCTATTTGTTTTTTTTGCAGATATTATTATTCACACTTATTTATCTGATTATTCAGCATATCCCTTTACACACACCACACTTGCATTCATGTATAAGTTCTACACCTGAGTTTTATCCTTTATTAAGAGAGAACAAGTACTACACTCTCATGAGATGATAACCTCCATGCGAGCTAGCTAAAACTCTTACTCAAATTAAACCATTTTTATTTAAGCTTATAATGGTGGGTGAGGATTAGGGTGCCCTACTAGTTTATAATGGACAATTATGTAGGGAACAGTTTGAGAGCCTTTAGATTGTTAAGCTTTTGAATCCACCATGTACATGAACCCTAAAGATCCAAACCTAGGCTAGAGCCTTACCTTCCTTTTAATTAAAAAATTCCTAAATAGGACACATGATGAGATAATTATTATTCTTATAAATTTATGCCATTCCTTGTATATATTTTTGCATACTAACCTTTTATATTATATTATGCTAACTAAGCTTTTTTTCTTTACTTTATTTTGTATACATACATCATTAAATTTACATAGGGAGTGATTACCACAAAACAATCTTAACAAAAAAATTTTCAATTACATCCATGGAGAGTTTAATAAAGTTTCCTATGTGTCTGAGAATAAAGTCCAAGAAAGCTCAACTTAAATGAGGTGATTGTTTGCCAACCAATTATGTAACTACTCTACCTTACAAAATCCATCTCAATTTCAAACAAAATGATCTTAGTGATTTAGTTAATATTTGGAACCAATAGAGTGTGACTACCAAGAAAACTTTCCAAAAAAAATTTGAGGACCTTACATTACTTCTTTCAGTCCCTATTAATGATTAGCTTATTAGAGCCATGGTTCAGTTTTAAAACCCTTATATCGCTGTTTTGTGACATGGTGTAGGTATTGAAGAATATTCAACTTTCCTTTACTTAAATCTCCCTAATCCTGACAAGATATATTGAAAAAATAAAAAGACAAGTTACCAAAAAAAGCTTGCTCAAATGATGGCCGTAGATGTCCAAACTATTGATAATTGGGTAAAGGAAAATGGTGAAAGTGTTGGTATTCCTTGATCCATTATTCATGACTTTATAAACAAATATTTTGGCATTGAAAGAGGAATGAATTTGATGGCTTTGGCTTTATATAAGATGATGGTATTTCCAAAAGTTACAGTGGTGGATTTTTTTATCAACTTGGTTACCAAATCAACCATATTCCTATAATTTTGGTTGAGATTATTAGATCTTTAAATTAATGAAAAGGGTTGTTTTACTGGATGTGCTTAATTTTTAACCATTTGGATGAAAAGTCATATAAAAAATAATGGTGGTAAATTTTGCAAATTTTATTTCACTACAAGCACTACCATCAAGGAGTTCTGTGAAAATGAATGGCCTACAAAAAAGTCCAAGGAAGCATGGATCTTATTTCTACGCAAGCTTACTAGCCAAGATGTGATATAGAAAGCTCTTTGGATGCCTTATGGACTAATATTGTATGGTTATGAAGATAAGCTTTGGGTTCTTCTCTTAAACCTTTGAGATGCAGTGAGTTATCCTTCAATCATGATGCAAAGGCAATATGGCTATAAACAGTTTATCCCAGCTATTTTCAAACTTAGCAAAACAGAGTTTTTATATGCTAAAACTAATGCATCCATAAAGATAGGCAAAACCTTGCAAGCTTGAAATTTACCTCAAAAAGAGGATAAGAGGAGACGCTCAAATGAGGTTACCCTTGAATACTTTGTGTGGCACATTAGGTGAGGTAAAGACATTAAAATCCCTAAAGAAACAACTCTAAATGGCCCAATGAAATCATCACCTCTTGATCCCCTATTGGTAGTGGAAAATGCTAAAAGAAAACTTCAAGTTGAAAAAGATGAATTAGAGTCTAAAAAGAGAGTTAGAGGAAAGAATGGACAAAAAGGTTCAAGCAATTAGACAAGAAATGGATAAATAAAAGAATTTTTTTTTGATCTCAACATCACACAATCATCTACTAATCGTGAGTTAGCCTAACTTTTGAAAGAAAATGAACAATTGGAAGCAAAGATGCAAGAAAAAGATGAAGCACTTATTAAAACATAAAAGCACATCCAAATACTCAATGAGGTAGTGGTTGAAATTGAAACACAAATAGATATTATGAACAAAGAATGTAAGCAAGCAAATGAGGCATATGTGGAAAAACATAACAAGTTAGAGTGCTTGTTTGATCAAATTACCATAGCTACTTACAAAGTTAAGGATATGGTAAAAAAAATTGAAGAATGGAAGACAAAGGTACCATTAGTGGGAGCACATGGCCAAGAGCTGCTTGCTTTCCTTAATGAAGGGCAAGGCCAATATTGAAAAATTAAAGATTTCTTTCCACAATAAACTTTAGAGTTCTCATGGATGTAATATTGGATTTGGTTAGAAATAACTTTCAATTCAATAAAGATTTTCTTTGTTAACAATTGTTATGTGGTAAATCCTCTTTATTGTATTTTTGCATTCATGCATTCATATATAAATATCTCTTCAAAGTGCATGATAATAAGTCATCTTAATTTTAAAAAAATAAATTATGGTAAATCAAGATTTAAGGATAGCTTAATCTTCGAACAATCTGAGGTGCTACAACACTAGATATCAATCAAGGATCATGGAAGAAGAAAACACTCTACACTTCCAAAAACTAAAAAAGTCATAAGAAGAACTAAAAGGGCAATTGGAAACTATTACCAAATTGTTGAAAAACATGAATAAGGGAAAGAAAGTGGTGGAAGAAGTAATGATACAAAATGAGATTGATCCACTATACTTTCCTGGCTTTAACCCATATTCAACACATGCATTTTAAGGGGCACTAAATGCCATTTATTGCAAGTTATTCTTATGTGTACACTGAGATGCCAACAAGTGCTACTCATGTTTTCATTTCTTCTATTCTTGACATCAAGACTTTTGATCCTACATAAGTTTCAAATCTTAATGATTTCAAGGAATAAAAAAAACTGAAGATAGGTCTTATTGAAACTAAAGAAAGCTCTAATTATAAAAAGATAGATATCATAAAAGAAATGCTTAGAGCCATTGAAGGAATAAACTTTTATGGGTCAATGGATGCTACTGGATTATGCTTGATTCCTGATGCCATGATTCCACCAAAGTTTAAAGTGCCTAAGTTCGAAGAGTATGATATGACCAAATGCCCTATTACATAGATTACAATATATTATCGTAAGATTACTGTATACGTTCATAATAAAAAGTTATTCATCCATTTTTTCTAAGACTGTCTTATTGGATCAGTTGCTAGATAGTATATGCAACTAGATAGATCTCACATTCATGTGGAGAGAATTTGCAAGGGCTTTCATTGCATAATACAAATACATTATAGATCTGGCACCAGATTACATGTCTTTACAAAGTATAGAAAAGAATAATATTAAAAGTTTCAAAGAATATGTTTAGATATAGAAGGATATTGGGTCTAAAAAGATCATTGCAACTACCATCAAGAATGGAAAGCTTGAAGGTGTTAATGTAAAAAAAAAGGGATGTGCTAAAAAAAAAAAGAAAGAGATGCTTAAGCTGTAATTTATAAGAGGCAATAAGTTGAAAGCTTTACCTCATATTCTCCTTACCTGATATACCAATCTTACTATCTAATTATCAACAATGTCTTTCCAAGTCCTTATACTCATCAACCAGTTATATAATTACTCAACTTTTGACCAGTTGTTCAACTTAAGAATCGGGTGAAAAGAGAAAGAGCTCTTATAGATCCAATTTCTATGACAGACACTAAGTTATTCTCTCAACTCATTGAGAACTATTTAGTTGTACTAATTTATTTAAAACTTATAAAGCCTCCCTACCCTAAATGGTATGAAGCTAATACTACTTGTGACTACCATTTTGGGATTGCTGGCCATTCTATAAAAAATTACATAATATTCAAATATAAAGTGCAAAGTTTGGTAACAAATGGATTGGTGAATTTTGATTAAAAAGCAGGGACATGTGTCATAAAAAACCCTTTACTTAACCATACTAGGGCATAATTTTGAAAAAGCTTTTATAAATGTATGTCACCTTAAGAACTTTAAGAAATAATGCAAGTTTGGAACATTTGAGTCTTTTATGTTAGTTGTTTATTTATCTTTTATCATTTCAATAAAGTGATAAATGACTTTTTATTACATTTTTTCATTTGTTCCATTCCTTTTATATACATGTCTTGCATATTTCACCCATTCCCATGTTTTAAATAATGAATATTCAGGCAATTATGATAATAATTCATGATTCAATTTTAAAAGTATCATTTATATTGATGAAATTGATAAATTGATACTTTTAATCTATTGGGATCATTGAAGTAAAAGAAAACAGGTTTCATAAAATGAAACTAGCATGGGATTTCACTCATTCAAAGATGAAAGTGATGTAATGTGTGGTTTTTTTATGTAGATTCACTCATAAGTTTGCTCTTAGTCAATAAATGTTCTTCATTTAGAGTATTCATATTTGAAATAAAAAATGGCTATCTTTCTTCTACCCTTAACATAAGGAGTAAAATTATCTATTTGTTATCCCATTTAAGCCTATTGAATTTTTTTTAGAAAAAAATCCTAACCAAGGATCACCCTCTATACTAGGGGCAAAGTTTGAAAAATGATTGATCACAAATAGAAAAAGAAAGAAAAAAAAAAGTAAAGGTTCATAATGACTTCAGAGGTAAAAAAAAAAAAAAAAAAAAAAAAACCTCTTTGTTGCTCAAACCTTTCCTAAAAAATGATGAAAAGTGCAAATCAAAAAAAAATGTGAAGAAAAAGAAAACAAAAAAAAAACTGATGAAGAATAGGGCAAAAAACCAAGCAGCTTTATATGATAATAAATGATCTTTTAGTTTATAACCCTTCAAATTAATTTTAGGCCTACTTTATCCATTTCTTTCATAAACCCTTACCCTAGTCTATGTTATGTCCTTTAAAAGTCTATTTTGATTGAATGTGAATATTCAAAGTAGAGAATCATGAATTAAACTAAGAAAAACTTGTAATGGGAATGTTGAAAATTTTGATCAAATATCACTAATGGATTAAAGGAAAATGGGATATAAGAAGAAAATGATGTGTAAAGGAAAAAAAACAAAAAAATAAAAAAAATAAGGAAGAAAGAAAATTTAAACTAAAAAATTGAAAAGACAGTTTAAGTAATAAAAAGGAAACTTGAAAAAACAACCTTGACAAGTATCCCCAAGAAATAAGGACAATGCTTGAATTGATGAAAGATAAAAAAATATCAATGGAATGATATTTTGAAAAAGAATTCAAAATTAATTTGTCTAGAATTATCTAAATATTCATTATTTTAGATGTTGCTTACCCTCCCCAACATTTATCTTGATTCATCATGAAATGATTTTTTTGCTTATTTATTCTTTACCAAACTTGTTTTTATAATGAATACCCTTTTTTTATTTTTCTTATTCTTCACCATTTATTTCTTCCTATGATAAATTAAAAAAATATGATTGATTACATTTGACATTGAATTGAAATGATGATGAATGAATAAATGATTGTTATGAAAGATCTTTGTATTATTTTAATAAAGTTGAAAGTGATTAGGGTATATTGAAAATAAAACATAAAAGATGAAAGAAGTTTAAAATGATGTTGATCCTTATGGCTTACAAATGAAAAGAAACATTCCAAATGTTGAAATCAAATGATAAAGCTAATGAAAAAGATTTTTTGGTCACAAATCAACTGGTACATTTGTTAGCTAGTTCCAAAAAAGTTGAAGAAAAACATAATGAGAAGTTGAAAAGAAGACTTGAAAAAGAGTCTTGAGATCCCATTGAAAAAAGAAAACTTTGGGTTTGGATGATATAAGGGATGAGACTACTTGATGATGCATGATAGCTCATGTTGAAAACCACAAATGTTGATAAGTTAAAGGGAATGAGAAGATAAATCAAAAGTTTTGAGAACCTTCTAATTTAGCATAATTGAAAAGATAAATGAATTGCATAACATACATTGCATTCACTATATACATTACATGCATGCATCATACTAAGAATATTGCATTCATTCATGGCATTCATCATGTATATTTGAAGAAGAAAAGAAAGTTTAAAGTTTGATTTGGGTAGGAATTTTGCATTCATGCATTGTACTCACTGCATTCATTACATATTGTATATATCATCGCATTTATTACACTTATGCACTTTATGTTTGGAAAAGAAAGATCAAAGTTTAAGTTGTAAAATTAGGATGAAATTTTAAAAAGTCTTTGGCTCATGCATCCATTGTATGCATACATTGTGTTCATCATATTCATCCAATGCATCATGCATGTTTAAAAGAAAGAAAATTTAAATTTTGAATCTTGAAATTGAATTTGAGAATTGTGAAAGGGAAGCATTTTATTTTTCAAAAGTTTCAAAGTCTCAGTTATGGGGGAGCATTTTATTTTAATTTTCCAAAAGTTTCAATGCCTCAGTTATAGGGAAGCATTTTATTTTCTAAAAGTTCTAAAGCTTTAGTTGTGGGGGAGCTTTTAAGATTTTCTTTTTTGATTTTATTGACTCGAATAAAATGGATGCCTTTTGTTTTTGTATAATTCTTATTTCACAGAAAATACACAAAGAAGGGCAACTATAGACATTCCATTTTGTCCAGGGATTTTTCGAAATTCATTTGACTTCGAATTTTCATTTTGATTGTGCAATTAGGTCTTAATTGGAAAAGTAAATTTTAGAACTAAAAATTAAGCCCTAAATTTTATTTATATTTTAATTTTTTAATTTAATTTTTTGTTTAATTTTAGTTCTTTTAGTCGAAAAAGTCAAAGTTAATTGGTAAAAAAAATAAAAAAGGGTAAAAATATATTTAAAAAAATAATGTAAAATTTTTCATGGAAAATCTTAGATTTAATTAAACTATTGAATTCTATCTGAAATTTTAATTTTAATTGTTGAATAATTTTGGAAAGACTTTGAATTCAATCGATTGAAAAAGAGAAGATTACACAAAGAATAAAATTTGAAAAGAAATCTTAAATTTGATTAAATTAATTTCTTTTAAATCAAAAGGGATTCAATCCCTATATAAGGACCTTGAATCTAAGATCAAAAGGGGGGCCTGAGAGCAATTCATTTCAAAATCAAATAAAGATCATTCAAAAGATAGAAAGTTTGGGGCAAAGTTTTAAATCAACAAGAAAGAAGAAATCAAGCAAAAAAAAAAAATGCAAGAAGATCTAGTTGGAGTTTTTGAAAATAAGGCTAAGATTTATGGTAGGAAGTATCAATTTTTGAAAGGTAAAAAATTGTTGGAATCCATGATCAATTGAGGTAATGTTTGCTTTCATTTATTTTTTTTGTTATTTTTGCATAACATTTATAATATTTAATTGCTTACTCTTATTTTTATTTTATTGCATGGTATTTTCTTTGTATGAGTTTGCATGACTAATATTATATTTGCATGAGAATTTATTTGCCTAATATATTTGTTTGCATGATTAATATATTTGCATGGTTTATATATTATTATTTACATGATTGCATGATTTATGTGTTATTATTTGCATGATTATATATATTTAATTGCATGATTTATATATTATTATTTGCATGAATGGTTATTAATATATTTGCATGGTATTTTATATTACTACATGATAATATATTTACATGATTGTTATTATTGCATAATAATTAATATATTTGCATGACATTCTTGCATGAATATTTTAGCAGATCTAGGAATAATATTATTACAAGATATGATTTATAATATATTTGCATGATAATTAATTGCATGATATGATTTTATATTTATGGCATGAAAATTTTTGCATTTTATGATTTTATATTTATTGCATGATTGCTTGATATTCTTAATAGAATTTTTGTATCACCATGTTGAGTAAATAAATAAAAGGATTAGAATTGATTTATTTTCATGATAAAACTATCTTTGATAAGGCTTAGATAAGGTAACATATAATTAACTTGATACCAATTTTGGGTGTCAAGGGGTGCTAATACCTTATTTGCACATAACCGACTCCTGAACCTTAGTTCTGATAATGTAGATCAGAACATATTCTTTTTAGGGACCTTTAGTTTACACTTAGGACAATCTTAGAAAGGATAGATTCACATAGGTGACCAATCACACCTAGATAAAAATGATTGGTGGTGACTCGATGATTTTTGTGTCTAATGGGTAAGTTCTCCTAACCTAAACATTATAACAATAATAAAATAAAAATAGTAGGTAAAAACTTAAGGCTTATGAATGTTTATATGGTCTTTTACATCATTATTGTTATTACTTTTATTATTACTATTGTTATTATCATATAATTATTTTGATTGATGTTTGATTTTGATTGATTAATGATATTATATATGTATTAGCCTTTTAATTGGCATGCTTATTTTATTTTTGATCATATTTATACATTTTAGCTTTTATTTGTATTTTTAAAAATCTTCTAAAATATAATAATACAAAGTTTCAAAAAGAAAAAAATTTGAAAACCCTACTTAGATGTTGGAAGGAATTAACAATTGTGTTTTAAAAAATAATAGTTCCCCCTAGATGTTGAAAAATTATTAAATATTAAAAAAAATAATAAAAGATTAACAAATAATAATAAATTTTTAATAAAAAAGAAAATATATAAATATATAAAAATTTATTTTTTAGAGAATAAGCTTACTTCAAAAGTTTGCCTAGATATTGGAGATTTTTAAAAAAGTTCGTAAAATTTTAAAACCCTAAAATGAAACCCTAAAGTAAAACCCTAAAACAAAACACTAGAACTTATGTGCAAATCCTAAACCTTTTGTGAAACCCTAAGTCCTAAATGAACACTTAAACCCTAAATAAAACCTTGAAACCCTAAATCCACTCAAAACCCTAAAACCATCTAAATTTTTAAAGATTTGTATGAAAATTTTTTATGAAACAATTTGTTTTTAAATGCTGCCTAGATGATGGGGTATTTAGAAAATTTTATTTGATTAAGATTTTTCATATAATTCCTTTATTAAAATGATAACAAGACTAAAAAAAGAATAAAAATAAAATGGGATCTTAAAAATAAATAGTCACCGCCAAACTTTACCTAGAAGTTGGAGAGTCCAAGTGGTCTCTTTATACTTAAAAATTCAATTCCTAAATTCACAACTTATCACCATTGGCATATATCTCATTTTTATATTAATGTTTGCACTTATTATGGATATATAGATTTTAATTATTGATGTTTATTATTAATTATAGCATTTTCCATTTTTATAGCACAAAGAAAATTTTCAAAATTTCGTTCCAAATAAAATAAAATAAAAATACCATTCCAAGAAATATAATTTTTAATACTCTGTCTAGATGTTAGAGAGTTGCCAACTATTATATTTGCAAAGAATGTTATTTTTACTTTTAAAGGAATTTTATGGTGAATCTAAAATCAAAAGGATTATCTTTGAATTTTGCTTAGATATTGAAGAATTATAAGCTATTTTTTTAATTTAAATATTTTCACAATATTCCTAAATAAAAATTTTTAATTGATTTTTTTTAAAAAAAGGAAATTATTATTAAATCCTCAATAAAAATCATTTTTGTCTAAAACTATAGATAGTGTATGGTTAATGTTACCAACTTTTATGGGTGTTACAGGGGTGTTAATCATACCCTACATGTACTGACTTTCGAAACCAATCTTGTTTTCGTAGACCAAAATTATTTTTTAATAAATTTTAAACTCATTTTATGATTTTATTAAAAAGATAAAATTTTTAAATGGTCAATCATATCCTAAAAAAGATTGGAGATGACTCTTCATTTTTTTTATTTTAAAAGTTTATATCTATCGATCGAGTCTATGGATCGATATATTATAATAGTAATAATATCAAAACAACTCAAATTTTCGATTAAAATACATTGAATTTCTTCATCTAGGAAAAAAACCCCCCTAAAAAATGAAAATAAAAAAAAAGGAAAGGATAGTTATAGAAACAGAGTCAAAAGGCGGTGTTGTTGAAAGTCAGAGTAGAATTTAGGTGATGAAGAAGATATTTTCTTGGATGAGAGTTTTGGTGTGGAATAAAGAGAATAGATTAGAAAGTTTTTGGCATAATCTCCTGATAGAACCATCTGGGGTTGGTTTGTGAAATGCTAATGCCCAAATCCATCCTCTATTTGTTTTCTTATGACATTCATTACGTGCACCTGAAATAGGAGTCTTGGAGGCTCCTTTTATATATAGGTATAGATAGTGAAAAATATTATTTTTTATTTAATTTTTTTAGAGAAAAAAGAAACTAGCCGATTAAAAAAAGTTAATACCACATTTTATTCATGTAACTTCCTCATATCTAATTTATAAATGATTAAGATATCTCTAATATAAATGATCAAAAGAGGGAGAAAACACTACAAGAAAAGCTTGTTTTAGTGAGAGTTGCACATTGACCCTTACTAAAAGCTCTTGTGTAGTGAAGGCCAACAATAACCTTCATTGGAATAAATTTTTAGTGAGTAGTGTGTTTTAACCTTCACTAAATTTTTTTTTTTTTTGCGAGTCACATATAACCTTCACTAATTTAGTATTTTACTTGAGGATCCAAAATTGACCTTTACAAAAATATGTCACTTATATAATATTATAATGAATATTTGAACAATTATTAACAGAATAATGTAACAAAAAGATAAAAATGGAACCAAGATTAAAAATCCAAATAAAATAATTTTGAGGTTAGAAATGAAAGAAAAATTAAATTAAATTTGAATTTTGGGAGATTTTGGATTAAAATGTTAGGCCAACATCTATTAATATAAAATTAAAAACCCAAAATTTTTGTTTTGCCATTTTCAATTTCTTTTCTAAGCCCAAAATCTATTATTATAAAAATCACACTTTAGTTTTAATTCTAAGCCTATACCATATTCTAATTCGACCTCTCAATTCCCATTTCTTTTATATCCAAAACTAAGCTTCAAAGCTACAAAAACAAAATCAGAAAAAGAAGGTTTGTTCAACAAAATAGGGAACTTATTAGTTATATTACAATGCCATTTTTTTGTGAAAAAGAGAAATGTTTAATTTTTAAAGAAGAGAGTTTTTCTTTAAAAATCCCCTCAGTTCTAATTTTTAATTTTTATTTGTTTCTTATTCAAGTAAATATTTTATCTTTGCTTTTATTTTACTTCAAATCCATCGATTTGTTCATTTTGATGTTTGGTAGATGATGGAGCTAAGACCTAAAGTTCTAGAAGTTTCTAGAATATTTATAAGAGTTAAATCTAACTTGATATACTTTTCTTTGTCGATGGTAGCTCTAAGATCTAGGGTTCAAAATAGTTTCTAAAATGTTTATCTTTTCTTTTATTTTACTTTGAATCCATTGATATGTGCATTTTGATGTTATGTTGATGATGGAGCTAAGATCTAAACTGTAGTTTTTTAAAAAATAAAATAAAATTAGGAAAATTATATTTCCTATTAACTATATGGTAATTGTCTTATTACTTGATTTTAGGAATTTAAGTACTTATCGCATAAAAAGAAATTATTGCTTATTGGTAGAAATGCTCACACATCTTAATATTGCATTTAGTTTTGAAAAGGTGCAGATAAAAATATTTAATAATTATGTTGATTATGATGTATAATAGTTTAA